>NW_015387954.1:68438-86123 GCF_001527695.2 Protobothrops mucrosquamatus | reverse complement strand
TACTATTGAGCAAGGTGCCACCTATGCTGTACTTGTGCAATTGGTTTTTCTTGCCTAAATGTAGAACCTTGCTTTTTTCACCATTGAATTTCATTTTGTTAGATAGTGCCCAGTGTTCAAGTCTGTCCAGATCCTTCTGTATCTTAAGCCTGTCTTCTGGAGTGTTGGCTATTCCTGCCAGCTTGGTGTCATCTGCAAACATGATAGTGTATAACGTTAATATAGGTAACGAAGTGGAATTATAGTAGCTTTTATACTCTTCTTCCTCCTTTTGGGAGCAACCTAAATGAATGAAGGGAAATAGTTATTGCAGAACAGAGGATTTTATTTAAAGCAATAAATATTTTGTGATAGATTACAGTGAAGCAGCAACTTCCCAGAAAGGATGCTGCAATGGTCATGAGGATAGTTCATAATTCACTTTTTTCATTGCCGTTGTAACTTCAAATAGTCGCTAAGAGAATGGTTGTAAGTGGAGGACTAACTGTAGTTTCCTTGGCAATAACACGTGGATACGTTTTCACAGGCTTTCTTTCTGCATTCAGTTTTCTGACTTTACAATTTAACCTACAGCCCAAAGACTTTATATTAGTCTTGCATCATAGTAATAACCCAACGATGCCATGCTTAGCCTTTCAGAGACCATCCAAGATCATATAATGCCACTTTTTGCTTTGGCATGCATCCTAAAGGTCAGTTTGACCATGATGGGCATCATTAAATAACGGATAATAATCTTTGCATTATTAAACATACTTTTAATACTGTAAGTCATTCCAAAATATATATTTGACTGAGTAAGCAATTCATTGAATTAATTGTGAGATTGCAAATAGTATAATTTCTGGAACAAAAAACCCCCACAAATTCCATGTGCTCAATTCTCCAAGGCTTCACAGAAAAGCACATGCCATTGAAGTTTTAAGTATGTGAATTACTCAGCCTACTTTATGAATTACAATGTTCCCTGAAAGCAGAAGATTTGCCATTTTACTTGCTGTGAATCACTTATGCAGAACTACATCAAAAGCCTGGTAAAAAGGACTTGAATTTTGATTAAAAAGAGAAGATAAAGGAATTGATTTCTGTCATCCCATTATTCCATAAGAAAGGGTCTAAAAACATCCCAGATTCTAATTAAAACTGTCTTTTCTCTAGTGGTAGGGGGGAGAATTATATAATTTTCTTTGAAAAAGTGTTGACACTTCTAAGCAATTATTCACAGCCTTTTAGAAAACTAAAATACTATAGAAATTACTTTTTCCATCATAACCGGTTAGAATGCATCACTATTGTTTTCTGAATAATTTTAAATCCAATAATTCAAAGTGTTAGTTTTTCATTGTTAAAACCGTAGGTTATACTACAAATGTACTTTAAATTGTCAGACTATAAATGAGAAGACTAGAGCATTTCTGTTGGGTCAGACCAATGATCCAGCATCCTGATCTTCATAGAATCTACTGGACACAGCTATATAGAAAATAACGTCACTGTATTGAGGCTGTAAAAAGAAGGAAGGATTCGGATGTTGTGTTTTTATTTAGGAAATTGCAAACATAACTTTTTTCTCCTGTATATTAGAGATGTAGAAAAATCCTTAGTATATAGTGTTTCAGAGAACTTAAATTATTTATACAATGTAATCCAGAAGTTAATATTGAGTAACAACATGCAGCAGCAAGCTTTTAGGGAAATTGAAAGATCATTCCTTAAAATGAGCAGTCTTAAGAAAGACTATCCAGATTGAATCTTCATTGTTCCCACTAATTAGTTTGGTATTTTCAGCTTTATACTACTTTACACAGCTTGTAGTAGATGAATGAAAACTGCACTGAACTTAAAACTGTCATGTTCATAGACAAATAAGATCCCCTTTCATAGTAACATGATAATCAACCTCTAATGTTTGCTACTTTGCTAAAGAATAATGACAATGATTATGTAAAACAGTTTGCTGCATCAATTCTGTAGAGTCTGAAATACTCTTCATTATATTAAAATCCTGATGTGGAAGAAACATTAAAGAACCAGAATTGAGCCTGGTATTTTGATTGTAAATTGTTGTGGTTGTTAAGTGAGACACCCAGGTGACTGTTTCACTCAATGACCACGATCTCAGCTCTCCCTTCTGTGTAATTAAGCAACCATGCATGGGTGTCTCAAGGGATTGGTAAGATCTTGGAGGCTTGGCATCCACCAGCACACGAAAACCTGCCATGGGTTGGGAAGTCTCAACTGTTTAGGCCTACTGCTGCATTGGCCTCCCTCTCCCCTCCACCACTCCTGAGAGGTCTGGGTCTTTTCCCTGGCCCACAATGCTCAGAAGGAAGCAGTTGTCACATGGAAACCTGCCACAGGCTAGAAAGCCTCAACTAGCTAAACCCACCAGCACATGGGACTCCTCCTCCTCTAGTCTTGAGGAAGATTGGCTTCGCTAGACAGGCTCTTTCCAGCCTTGAAAAAGATTGTCTTCACTAGCTGTTTGACCAGAAAGCCAGTGAAGGCAATCTTCCTCAAGACTAGAGAGGTCATTTTTCTCAAGGTAAGCTAGGAGCAGGAAGTCAGTCAGTAAAGTTTCTGTTCCTGACCACCCTTGAGAAAGATTGCCTCTCTAGCCTTGAGGAAGATTCCCTTTGCTGGCTTTCTAGCTGAACCTCACCACACTAGCCAGACCTCTCAGGAGTGTGCGTGTGTAGAGGAGACAGAGGAGGCCCATTTGCTGGTGGGCCTAGCCAGCTGTGGCCTCTCAGTCCAAGGGGGGGAGGTGCAGCACTTTTGTGGTCATAAGGGTGTGCATGCTGTCAAGCGCCCAAATTTTGATAACATGACCACAGCGATGGTTGGGACTTCAGACAGGGGCATAAGCACTGTCATTATTTCAAAAGGTTGCTGAATGAATGGTCATAAGTTAAGGATTACCTGTACCAACCTGCCCTCCCAAAAGATAGTAAACTATAATATTTTATAGTTAATTGTTTACATCATTTTAATTTGTTTTTTTAATTCTTTGTGATATTTTTGGTTACTTTGTTTTGTTTTGCTTTTTTTAACTTTGTCATTCAGTGACATGTGAGATGGGCAGCTGTATAAATTTGCCAAACAAACAAACAAACAAATAAATAACAGGATCAACTAACCAAAGTTTTCCTCCTTGATGAGCCAAATAAGGTATTACCTTATACGTTTTTTAAAAGTTATTAGAACTAGCTGTTTGTATTTTTTGAATGCAGCAGTTTGTAGATCTCAAAAGATGGAGCGATGGGGAAGAGTTTCAACCCTTGCTTCCAGAGTTTTTACCTTCTAAAAAAATAATCTCTGCTCCAGTTCACCTTTTTTATATTCTCTGTAGTAAGCAACTTCTTTGGGAAACCTATATATATATATATATATATAATCCATTGAGAAAACAATCATGAACCCATTCATTCTTGACTTTATTTTCCTTGTTTTGTCACACACCTTTCTTAAGTCCTCATTGTCACTGCAGCTGAAACTGGCTGGGTAAGATTTTTGTAGGGGAAAAGCTGCATAAAGAGAATTCAAAAATTATTAAATATAAAGAAAGCAATCAAATTGCCTGCATATAGTTAATTAAATTTAAACCCTAAGTAAATTATATCTATTATATCTTAGCTATGCCAGCTTCTTTTATCCTGGCCCTGTGTGTATTGTGAAATGCAGTCCCTGTTGTGCTATTCCAAGAGCATTTGTGCCCTCACCTTGAAAAATGTTATATGTTCCTGCTGAATCCTCTAATATAATCTTCTGGGTGGCCTATAAATAAAAAGAAACAACGCATGTTAGAAAGGTCATGGCCGACCAGAAGAATACCAACTATAAACTACCCTATTTCAGGGGTTCTCCTAAAAAAAAAAGAATGTAGGTTAGTCTGTAGCTACCTTAATTTAGCTGGAATAATAATAGATTGTTTAAACTATATCCCCTTATTGGAACTACTATTAACAGGGCTACTAGAACTGGGCCAAAAAATTCAGATGATCAGTAGATGGCCACAAGGAGAGCTATTTGTACCTGCTATCTAAGAAGGTCACCAGGATTTCTGCAGCCCAAATCTACTATTGACATCTTCGTCCCGGCCTTCCTTTGTGATAAAAAAAGAGATGATAATAAATAAATAAATAATAAATAAATAAATAAATAAATAAATAAATAAATAAATAAATAGCAATACTCCTTGTTGTTTTTTTAAATGCTATGATAATGCTATGATAATTATGCTTACAATAATCCAAAAAGTATTTCAGTACTCATAATAATTTAATAATTTTATGTGCAGCAAATGTTTCTAATATAAATCATAAAATCAAGAGTAGTTTTAATTGATTATACTGCCATATTTCAGTTTTAGGCAAACAATTTCCTCTAGAATTTGCTCAAATGTTTTAAAAACTTGATTGTTGGCAAGCTGATCTAAACATCCATTTAAGCCTTGGTTTGTCTGAGAGTTCAGTTTGTCATATGAAGGTCAAAATTCTTCTTTCATCATCTTCCAAATGTGCCTTGCATTCATTCATCCATCCATCCACCCATCCACCCATCCATCCATCCATCATATTTCACTTTTCTGAACCACTCATCCCCTTCACAGAGAGAAATATTAATACAAGATGTATAGTAGGTATGGCTAAAAATTGAGTCAACCCCCATCCATTATGTCAAAAGCATCACATTACTTCCTAATTGTATCCATAGTAGTTTATTTACTTGATTGCATTATAAAGAAAAATGTACATAAAAATATTTGCTCAGCAGTAAGGTTGAAAGACTAAGTTAAAACCCCCATCATCATGCTAACCATACCATACGATAACCATAATTTACTTAAAGAAAATATAGGGATTTATCTCTAAAATATTAATATCTTACATACATATCTGCTTAAAATAACTTATGAATATTAAGTTAATATTAATAACCTAAGGAAGACCTCTAAATAATTCTATCACTGTTGGAAAAATATTCAATTTATAGCATTTGCCTTTTTCTATGAATTCAGTAGAAGATTATGCTGCTCCCCTATAGCCCCCATTAAAGCATCCAAACCACTTTAATTGTAATTATTATTTTTTAAAATAATTAAACATATCTGTGTGCATGATTAAGGGAACAGAATAGAGTATCCTTTGCTGATATTAATTTAGTTGAATTATCTGTTTGCTATTGGTGAAGAAGATTTATTTATTTATTAAATTTTTATGCCATCCCTCTCCCCTATAAGGTGAATCTGGGCAGCTATAATTATGTATAGGTTCTGTGGTTCCAGTTGCATTTTGGGTCACCATAAATTATCTGAACAGCCTCTTTAAGCCTTCTTTCATTTTCATTACAAGATCAGAAGAGATTTGTTTATTTTTATTTAAAAGACTTATATTGCCTCTTAAAATATGGATAACGGAAAGGTTGGCTACCTGGAAGGACCCTCAGTTATACTTTCAGCACCCCAGCAAAGTAAACCAGTAGTATTAACTCCGTTTTGCAGAAGCACAACTGAAAAAAACAAAGGTCATTACTTTAACCTAGAATATCCCTATCTGCCTACATGAGAGAATATACAGTAATGTTTAAGGATTAATATCAGGTAGTAACAGATACTAGAAGTATAAATATTTCTTGCAAGCAAAAGAGCAAAGTATTAACTGGAGAAGTGGAGGAAGAAATGTATATACATGAATGGCAGTCTAAGAAGTTATGACAGTGTATTAGAAGAACTATGTTTAGTCTTCAAAACTAAGTTGATAAACAGTAGCGAAACATAATCAAACAGTGTCATATAACAACTTAAATGGAGTAATTTAAAACTGAACTAAAATTATAGAGGTATTCTGTAGATTCCTATGCTTACAAACGGACTCGTGTTAGTAGCTTTTTTTTTTTTTACAAAATGATTGTTTAAAGGTTGAGAAGAAAGGCTAACATTTGCATTTAAATGAAGATTCTTTGTGTAGAAATGGTGATTGCTGACCTTTGCTCTTGCCTCAAGTATATAATTCCATGAGTTGCTAGGTTTTGTTGTGGTTGTCATTGAAAGTTTAGGGACTCAGACATCAAAGCAATCAGATAAAAACAATGTAAAATGAAAGAAATCAGCTAAATGCTTATCAGTGGTTCCCAGACTATACTTGATTAGGCTTCATTATCCATTTTGCAATCATTATTTCTCCTATATTTAAGTCTTTTTTTTTCTTTAGTAGATGGTCTTTACCAAAGAAAATGTGAGTGTCATGATAACCTTAGCATCAGTTGACAATGAATGTTAATGAAAACTCTATGAATTTGTTAAAGAAGTATTAGGAATAATTGGCAATTTGCAAGTATAAGCTTTTCATTATACAGGTCAAAGCACATTTTAATTTTCCGTAGGAATCCCAAAGCCGATTTCAATTCCTACTGAGTTGAAGTCAATGGGAAAAGCTCAGTTTCAGCCACCATGGGCTCCATTCCAGCTGTGACAATTTTCAGGTAATGATAGAAATGCTTTTCAGATGATAGTGCAGAATTGACTTAGGTTAATTCCAGAAGGTCAATTTTATGGGTAGTGTGCACGGAATATAATTAGTTATCCATATGTGGGTGTCATCTTTTTCTCATCAATCAATGTTTTAATTTCCATTTTTCTCTTATGGGAATGATCTAGGCCCCAAAACAGCAAACAAAAGAAAACAACATAAAAACAAAAACAAAACCCAAACCAAACAACAACACACAACTTAGGAACATGAAATATGAGTGTTTCATTACTTCTGTAAGCTTGGCAGGTTCATTTCAATATCAGTAATAACACCTATGGCCTTTCTGCATAAATTATTACATTTACCACTGTGTTTAGTGAAGTGAACTAGAATAGGATGAGAGAAAAGGAAATGTCAGATTTCTGTATTTTTCCTATCAAGCTAACAACATCCATTGTGATCAACCCTGTATTGTTATCAGTGTTTAGCAGGTTTCTCTGACACGCAGTATTTAAGGCAAACCAACTATGTGAGTGATATATTGCAGTTCTGCAAGTGATGCAGAAGAACAGTCATAATAAGATAAAAGGCTTGTACCTAGATAGTCTTAATGTGCAAGCTAAGATGAAAAAAAAAATGAAATGTCAGGTCAAATCCTGATCCACAATTTTCAATAAAATTTGCAGTGTCTTCTTTATCATTATGTCAAATGCCAGAGAACAAGTTTTTTGTGCTGTACAACCTTCTTCCTTAAGACAGTCGGTTGGCCTTAGAGATGTCCTAAGTGAACATTGTACAATGTTCTCTATATGTTGTGTGAAAAGGATGGTATCTTGAATATTTTTTGTTCAAGACATAAAGTGGTCTTTGTCTGAATGAACTATGTATTTAGTCAAACCAATGAAAAAAAGGTAGTATTTAAATCTGGATGCATATAATTTAACATTGATTGGCATGTCTCTAGAATCATTTCTTTTAGAACTTTGATCTAAAAACAGCTTTTACCTACACTTGATGGTGCGATAGAAATAGTTTGACCCATGTACTTATTGTGTTCCAAGACAGGATAGAAAATAGTGTTCCAAACATGATGTTTTTCAAATGTTTCTCTTTTTTTCAACATTAGGAAGCAATTAAATTTAGTAAGATAATTTTTGGTTTGTTCAAGCCCACCCAAAAGTTTTGATCAGATGAGCCAAATTTTGGGCATTTGTTTAATTGTGGATTTTACAACATTATTGCAATTCCCCAGCTTGGCAGCTCAATCAGAAAGCTGCTGTTATTCTTTAGCATGGAACTTGCAATACCTCAATCCCAGTATGGGTAAGAAAAAGGCAGAAACTTCTCTAGATTTGATCCTGGAATTCTACATGTTGCAAAAGTTGCTAAACGGCTAAAAAAATCAATTTAACAGAGAAACCTCTTGAAACTCTGAAGCCTTCAACTCCAGTAAATATTGCAATTGCTTCTACAAAGCAGAATTGTTTGTCTCTTATACTGGAGTAACAGAGACTGCTACATACAGTTTGAGAAGTTAAACTTTAAATAAATCAGTATTGCTTGAAGTTATTTTATCATTCTAGTTAGAGCCTGACAATTTTCTGTAAGAAATTACAATTGTCTGTGAGAGTTGGTGACATTCTATTCCAGAGGCAAAATTCTGATAAAAGAGCATCAAGAGCATGGTGGTTGGTGATTTTCCCCCACTTCTCTTTGGTGTAAGTTCTTCATTTTTTTTATGTAAGCATGCATTTATACAAGAGGCAAAACATAGTGGAAGAAAATAATGTTTGAAGAGTTTCAGTTAGTTGTATTTTTGAATGCCTGCTCTTGAGAGGAAAGCCTGGTCATAATATTAAACACTGTAGACCAAACATGCTTAAATATGATGGCTGCCCTTCTTGTGCCTCTTACAGGTGGTCCCCAAATATATTTGCCTTGTGTGTTCAGGATTGCAATCCATTTGAGAAGCTGAATATTGTCCCCCAGCCTTTGGTAATGGCAGCCTAAAGTTTTTGACTTTGACACATATATACATTGAATGTATAAGAATGTATTGATGTAAGTACTACAGTTCACTCATGGATGATATAAAGAGTCAGATGGACCTTACAAATATCCTCAGGTTATGACCATTTGTTCATTGACTGTTTGAAATTGTGATTGTGTTGCAAAGAAATAGCCAGTTCTCATACTTCCATCGGTTGCAGTGTCTCTGCAGTCACATGATCAAAATTGTGACCAACCTGCAGTGTCCACTAGTCATGTTCTCCTGCTCTGTGCAAACTGCCTCTGTTCCAACTCCACCCACCTGCCTATCTCACCCCCCCCCCCATCTCTTCCCTTTTGGACATCCTGAGCAACTTGGCTAAGATGAAGACCCCATTCTATTCCACCACTACTACTGACCCCCCAGCAGACAATCTTCTCTAATTTCCTGGCATCATCACCTTCTTCCTCCTTTTCCTCCTCCTCAGTGTCACCTCTCCTTCCCTCCACTGGATTCATTTATCCTGCCTGATCTCAAGCCCCACAGTGCAGTGGCTATATGAGGCTGGGCCCAGCGATGATGATGAGGAGTGGGTAGGCAGCAGCCACAAAGTACAGTAGTGTCTTCATCTTGGCCATGCTGTGCGGAGTGGCCAAAAATGCAGAAATTAGGGTGGGGGGAGATAGATGGGTGAGGAGAATTGAAGTAGAGGAAGTTCACGCAGGATTGGAGAAACTAGTTGGCTCAATGATCATACCCCTTGCCTTGGAAGAACTGAGGCTCAGGGCTGGGAGGGACCAAGCTGGGAATGTCTTGGATTGGTGTGGGAACTGTTTGGAGATGGGAGATGTGATTATCATTTGCAATCTTTCCAAGTGGTTTCCATCAAGCAAAGTCATGCAGATGGTTGCAAGTCAGCCATGCATCCCAACATCTCAAGCAGGATTTCCAGAATTGCAAGCAGCAGAGTCCTATGATGATTCACTTAATGATTGCTTTGCTTAGCGATGGAAATTCTGGTCCCAATTAGAGTTATAACCCGAGGACTACCTGTCTTTGGCAAGAACAGAACAATATTTTGACTGCAGTAATGTAAGATACGATTTCTGGTTTATGCTGAATAGTGTTCTATATTGATTTGCAATTAAAATAATAAAAAACTAGGAACACAGTTTGGGGCCAGAAAATTAAAGGAACCACCTTTTTGAGTAAAAGAGCTACAAACCACTGGAAACTAATTGATTAGATAAATGTGGTATTGAATTGCAAATAAATATTAGGCAAGCAAGAGTGCTGAATCACTCCACTACAATGATGCATTCTCAGAAATAGCATTCTAGGATTTTTGCCAAAGGGGTTTGTTGCTTAAATTCAGTGGCTGCCATGGAAGAGAAGGATTCCTCTTCCTAGTTTGACTATACTGAAAAGACATGACAGAGGCAAGGAGCATCTCAGCCAGGACTGGGCATGTGTGTGGCTGTTTCTAGCTAATACTCTCTGCATAAATACAGCCTGTTGACATCTGAGGAACAGCTAGCAACATTAATATTGCAGTAACATTTGTGCAAAGCTGATTGATGAGGGATTCAGAGATGATCTTAATACTTTACAGTGTTGATAAATAGTTGTATGGATCAAAAAACCTTTGGTTTTGGTCTGTACAAAATAGTTCTTTACTTTGTTGCCAGGTAATAGCATCCTGAATCAATAGCTTTGCCTGCCAAATATGAGGTTATTGATAAATCTAAAGGTTTCAGAAAGAATGTTTATCAAGTTCAGAGTTTATTAATCATTTTCCCTGTCAAAGAAACAGTGGTAGCAACTAGTCGTTGAAGGTAGCAAGTAGGCTCATTTAGAATGTGACATATAGTATATTGCACATAGAAAGTGGGGAGCAGAGTCTGCAAAACCTTGGGATATTGGTTTATACTGTTCCAGTGCTAATCTAGTTCTAATATGTAAATCATGTGTGTATCTGTGAATTGTAAATCAATATACTGTCAAGATCAATATCTTAATGAATTTGTTATCAGTCTTTGTTGTGAACTGATGACCGACAGGCTGGATCCATCCCTATGATTAATTTTATCAGGACCTTCAAACTGAAGAAAGTGGCAGTTTAGTGTGGGTTAGTTTCCACTTAGAAGATTTTGAGTGGGTGGATTATGTCTGTTGACAGCCAGTGTAATTGAAACTGTCTTGTTTGCCCTTTAATATCAATGTGTTTTTTAATGTCATATGGAGAAATATCTTACTATATTATTTTATACACATATGTATGAATGCATGGTCCGTTTGTGGGAGCATAACGACTCTAAGCTGATGTCACCCTTAACTACACCCCCCCCCAGCTTTGTATTCTCTTCTCCTACAATATGTACCAAGTTAAAAATTAAAACTGAGAACTATCTATCTATCTATCTATCTATCTATCTATCTATCTATCTATCTATCTATCTATCTATCTATCTATCTATCTATCTTAGTGGAATATCACAAGTAAAAAAAGTTTCATATTTATTATTTTGCAATGTGAGCTAGCAAAACAACATAGCACATACTGAGTGAAATGTGAGATTGGACTATGTTGAGTCTTAAAAATTAGTTGTAAATTGGAGTACATCACAACACAACTATGCAAAGCTTTTTATTTTTAAGTTGCCAAAATTAAAACATTGTGGCCTCAGCTATGTTATTTTTATTTTTTATTAACTAACGTGTAAGGAATAGGAAGTGACATAGCTTTGTTGTACATTTCAACTTTCTGTTTTTTTATAGCAAGGCTGACATTTAAATAGGATTGTCATTTAGAAAAAATGCCAGTGAGGAATGTATCACTGATTGCTATTTTACTGAAATAGTTTTTGTTTAAAAAGAAGTGAATCTTGCAAATAAATCCATTAATGCATGAACAAAAATGGAATTTAAAATTATTACAGATTTTAGAGAGTGTAAAAAGCTATTGAAAAGCTAAACATTATGCAATATTACACATATTTTCCTCAGCCCTGTTTTTCTCTTATTACCAATGTAAAAAACATTTAAGATCAAAAGAAATCAGTTAAGGAAATGTTTTCTTCAAAATATTATAAATGTATTGTTTTTGCTCTAAACCCCCCCCCCCATTAAGTTAATGTTCTTGTCTGAGGTGATACTAAGGAATATATTTACATATATCAATTTTAAGACATGAACAACTTTTTCATTACAGCGGAGAAGGCATATGCTAGTGAACTTCAATTACAAACCAGTCAGGTAACTTGGCATGACAGAATCCTGTTGCAGCTTATTGTCGTGATCTTTCTTACTGTCATTAACCTTTTCCAGAAGAAAAGAACTCTGATAAAACGCGCAAATATGAAATATAATTTCTTCTATGCAAAAACATTGTGAGCAATTTTTCAGTAGTAACTTCTAGAAATCCCCAGAGAAAAGGGCTCAAACCTGAAGAAATTGAATTCTAGCACAGATCCTTTTTAAATAAGACATCCTCTCAAATGTCTGCAAATCAAAGTAAGTTTTATGAAAAAGGAATAGAGTATTAGTACCAGTTCTTTGATTGCTAGCATCAGGGGCTACAGAAAGATAAATAATCTCTTCAGGCAATTTCCAACCCTCTGTCATCTAATTAAGCATAATCTGCTGAGTTTTTAACAAAGCACTGAGACACATAATCAGTAATCCTGACCAATGAGAAGATCCATTACCTTTGCTTTGAATACCCATCTGAATTTGAAAGCAATGATTGATTCAATAAATAAAAGGGGCCATTCAACATGTACTTGCTTTCCCTTTCTTCCCTTAGAGGATTAATTATCTTAGTCAGACCATGACTCTGGAGGAAGTGAATGATGATTCATAACATTTAATGGGAACAGGATATTATGATCCTTCATTTTTGTGCCTGAATTTGGCAGGCAAGAACAACAGAATGGCCAGAAAACTCACCTGCTTGTTTGTACATTTCTTATTGTCTCTGGTAAACTTCATGTGTAGATCATGTTTTGTCAATACTTTTTAATATTCTGCCATATAAATGTTTGTTTTCACCTACAGTACATACAAAGTAGGCTGAAAAAGTTTGATGAGGCAGCAATTCTTTCATTCCATTATATGTCTGTCACTTTCCTTTTCATAATAAAATTGTAGCAGGTCTTAGATGTTGCTGTTTGTGTATAGATATTCACATGTAACACTGCATTTCATCTTAAATGCAAGTTTAAATTGCACTACCGTGTCAAAATATTGATAACTGTCCTTCCTACCTACATAAAGAACAGTTTTCTGAAATGGATTAAAAAAGTACAACTGAAGTGAGCCACAATAGAAATAAAATGTTTTATCACCCTGGCAAAATCTAGAAGGTAGCCATATTGTTGAAATTCTAGTTTATTATTATAATTTCCCTCTTTGGATTTTTTAAAATCATAACCTAATATAATACAGAAATTCACTTTGGCAACTTATTATCAGTGAACAAACATTTCTAAAGTTGGTAAAAGGAATATACATTCACTGACTTTTTCAACAACTGAGGCACATTTGGCAATATTTTCAGTTTGGATTGAGTGATGGATTAATTAAATTTACTTTAAAAATAGTAAGTATTTAAATTCTAAATATCACCACTAGTTTTCCTCAGATAAAAGTGAAGGTTTCCCTTGTCCAGTTGAGTCTGACTCTAGGGCGCAGTGCTCATGCCCGTTTCTTAGTAGAGGGAGCCAGCGTTGTCTGAAGACACTTCTGTGGTCTGGTGACCAGCATGACTATATCCTGAGGCGCACGGAACGCTGTCACCTTCCCACTGAAGTGGTGCTTATTTATTTACTTGTATTTGCATGCTTTCAAAGTGCTAGGTAGGTAGGAGTTAGGGCAAGTAACGGGAATTCAGCCCATTGTGTGAGGCTCAGGTCTTGAACTTAGGCCGTCAGCATCTTTAACTGGTGAGCCATCACACCCCTTTTTTTTCAGATTATGATATCTAATTGTGCTCCTGGCCTTTCTCTGATTCAATAATGTTTCTCAGAAGTGAGCTTTGATATACATTTCAGAACAATGAATACAGGCGTTGGAGAACAACAGAGTGGTCCCTGCCATTACATTTTACTCTGTTCAAGAATAAAGGTTTATGTAACACTGTAGATTGAACATAACTGTTTCCAGTCTATTTAGTTTCACAATCATTTTAGTTATTCTAATAGGTTGCTTTATATATTGATGCCAGTTTAAAGATAAAATAGCCTTGTTTTAGGGAATTATTCATGTACTCATAGAAATGCTGGAAATTCATTAATGTATTACCTAAATATACTTAGTGTGTAGTTCATTTATTCAAAAAGACATTTTTTTAAAATGTGGACACAATTTGGCTGCTGAATATCAGATGGGGGAATCCAGATTTGTTAAAAATACCTTTCTCAATATCTGGTCTAGCCTTTATATGTACTATTATAATCTTTCTCATTTGCTCTATTTGCTCTGTGTGTGTGTGTGTGTGTGTGTGTGCACGCGTGCACATTTGCCTGTGAGCATACCATCAATTCGGTGTTGACTCCTGATAACTGCCTGGATTAGTCCCTGCAGTTTTTGTGGGAAGATTTCAGAAATAGTTTTCTATTGCCTGCTTCCTAAGACTGAAAGTAACTGGTCCAAGGTAACCGGACTGGCTTTATGCCAAAAACTGGGAGTGGAATTCACCATCTCTGGGTTTCTAGCATGAGGCATTAGCCAGTAACCCAAACTTTCTCATTTTGCTATTTACTCTGAGTTAGTTTTCATGTAATACTTGCCTCCACAGATAAATACTTATGTGTATGCGTGTCTCTCTCTCTCTCTCTCTCTCTCTCTCTCTCTCTCTCTGTGTGTGTGAACACACACATGCAAGAAGAGAAAAGGCAAGTATCTCAAAGCTGAGAACTCATTCAGTAGCCCTTAACTTATGACCATAATTGAGGCCAACATTTCGGTTGCTAAGTGAGTCAGTTAAGTGAATTTTGCCCCATTTTACGAGCTTTCTTGCCACAATTGTCAAATGAATCACTGCCGTTGTTAAGTTAGTAACATGGTTGTTCAGTGAATCTGGCTTCCCCATTGATTTTGCTTGTCAGGTCGCAAAGGGTGATCACATGACCCTGGGACCACTGCAGCCATCATAAATATGAACCAACTGTCAAGCATCCAAATTTTGATCACGTGACCCTGGGGGTGCTGTAATGGTTGTATGTGTGAAAAATGGTCCTAGGTATGTGTGAAAAATGGTCCTAAGTGCCATTGTAACTTTGAATGGTCACTACACGAATGGTTGTAAGTCAAGGACTACCTGTATAGATGACATTGCCAGTCCTTCAAGTAATCCATCTCAAGTACCAATTCATTTCCATGATGCCCTTCATGATGCAGTTATTGTTAAAGCACATAATTTGGAGGATCTTAGGGTGAATGGATTGAAATGGTTTGTTTTAGCTGAAGAATGGTGGTTTTTTTTCAGACCAGGAGGGTCTATTTTTACATTCAACTAGTCCACTAATCAGTCAGCAAATCAGTGTCTTCCAGAATCTTCCATGATAAATGGTTATTCTGAGATGGAAGCCAAATATGCTTCGCACTAAGTGACCCTATAGGACTTGTGCTTAAGTCATAATGACCTAGCTTCTAGAACATAGGTGACTGAATAAGTGTCTAGCAATCTAGTAAATTGAATAATAGTGTTTACTTGGAAATATAAAATGGGCAATATCTTGGATCATTTGATGTGCTCCTGATTTTTATCAACTAATATCAGGCTTTAGGTGGGGCAGTTTTTATTTACACAAATGAGTTTAGTATTCCAGGTCATCATGAAAAGGATGTAGTAATTTGTATCTTCAATCTATATGGTATTGAAGAAGGGTAGTGTAAAGGGCTCTTTCCTAGAATTATTTTCTTGCAAATAAGATATTTTTTTCAAACAGCTATTATGACAATATTTGACTGTTGTAAAGGTAATGTATCAAGCTCTTAGATATAGTACTGCAATAAAAAGTGATTTGTGAAGTGTTCCATAAAATTTTGATTTCTGATATTCCTTTTCACAGCATTTCCCCCACTCATCCCAAGGAAACTCTTAATATTCCAAAACTTTTAGTGGTGCTAAAATCATTAACTGATCATTTGAAAGGTTGTCAATCATTGAAGGTGTTCCATATACACAGGCCTCTCTGTACCTAAATAGAACTTTAGAGTAAGATTTTTAAAAAGAGTATAAGAACAATTATTGAATGTTTGAATTTACTACAAATATTACATAGCTTTAACTGTGGTTGCGTGAAGTTGATAAAGTTTACTTATCACAAGGATTACACTAAATAAGAAATAAAGAAATTTCAGGTTTTAGTTGACAGCTCATCTAGTAATCTTTGAAATAGGGTTGGTACCAGTGATATGATATATCACCTAAAATTATGGTAAAAATGATTAGAAATTAGAACAGGAGAGAGGAACAGTAATTAATAGCAGACTCATACAGTGGTATCCAATCCAAACACAAGATGTGTCCTAGTCAATTTGGTTTTGTCTTGGTTTATAAACTTCCTCTTCACTGTGCCCAAACCCCCATTCCACCACAAACTAACTTTACACAATATCAGATACAATGCTTATGCATTAACAGGATGCATTTGAGGGCATTATATTATTGAAAAATAAATTGGTTTATCCAAGAACATCTGAAGATTAGATAAAATATTATAATAAATCCAAAAGGTTGTGGGCATCATATTGCTAGTGTACTTTATTTCTTAGTCTTTCTAAGGCTTTAAACTAGATCCATTATTGATTTCCTTTACCTTGAAATGCTATTCACTGCAGTGGAACAAGCAAAGAGTGTATTCATTGTAATTGCCTATAGAAAATATAAATTATATCCATCCATCTACCATCCATTCATTGAAGGTAAAATTATGTAATATAGAAAACTATGCATGTTGCATTCATAGATGCCTATAATCTATGCTACCATAGACCAAGAAATTTGTGTTAATATTTTCTGAGAAATGGGAGGGAATGCAATATTTGAGAATATGCAGCTTTTATATGAATTACATTTACAGTGATTTGTTCATTATAATATTCTCCTGTAAAAGTTCTTAAATCTACAGACAGACAATTTGGTTTTGATGCTTTGAGTCACTATCTGTTCTGAAGAGCACCATCCATTTCTGAACTTAGATTCCTAAGGAGGGAAATGAATTTACAAAGTAATTACTTGGTTTCCAAATGTAATTATGCATTCATTTCACATTTATTTATACCACTGGTATATAGCTTGATGAATTTAAGTTTTAAATGGTTTTCCTTTAAGAAAGCTTTTTGATTCTCTTTTCAGGACTCATGTGTGCAGGTACTTAGTGAATTAATAAGGCAGGTTGGAGGCATACTTTGTTAATTATCATCAAAGGGGGGAATGAATAAGCTATTATACTACTCTTGCAGAAGCTACAAGAATGAGAGCATATTGAAAACAATGTATAGTAGTTTTATGTGCAATTATAAATGCATTGGGTTATTTTGAGTAGGAATTCATCCCGAGTTCAATCTTGTGTATGCAAAAAATATTTTCCATCTTTGCTAGTTAACAGTTCCTAAAAAGATAAATGAAAATATGCATAATACTTTTATACAAAATAAATACATTTTGTTTCATATTCAAAAGAGAGCTTAATCAGATTTTCACACTGTAAACCATAATGAATTTATGAACAACTCTGTCATACCTGTGGTGAAGACTATGTAAATGAAATCAATGAATATTTATTTATGTATTACTTGTGGGAATTTTGTAATGGACCCATAAGCCTATATCTGAATACATTATTTGGAAGAAAAATTATGCAAAGGCTCATCATCCCAGGGGTGGAATTAAAGTAAAATGAACAAATAATTGAAACTATCTTTGATCATGAGCCTTGATTCTCTTTTCCCCTTACTTTAAGGAAGAAAATTTATTTTCATGTTTAGTTGAGCAATATAATGCAGCACAGAGAAGCATAATGTTAAATTTTCATAATAATGTTTGTAATGCAAATGAGAAACACTTCAAAACAGGTTGATTGGTATTTTCTTTTAGAAAAATCTCAACTTTCCTCTTTTCCTTTATTTATTTATGATTATTGGTTTACTCTTCTACATTCTACCAAACATTTGGCTTGATTTCTATAATTATTTTAAAGTGGACATAGAAGCATT
>NW_015387954.1:62057-68320 GCF_001527695.2 Protobothrops mucrosquamatus | reverse complement strand
ATAATGTTAAATTTTCATAATAATGTTTGTAATGCAAATGAGAAACACTTCAAAACAGGTTGATTGGTATTTTCTTTTAGAAAAATCTCAACTTTCCTCTTTTCCTTTATTTATTTATGATTATTGGTTTACTCTTCTACATTCTACCAAACATTTGGCTTGATTTCTATAATTATTTTAAAGTGGACATAGAAGCATTACATTGTGTAATTAATACAGTTTCCCATTATGTAGATATAATCCTGGATTACTGAGCATCATCTATTCTTGATGGTCAATTTAACTCAGTTTAGAAATTAGCCTGTATTCTAACCAAGTATCTTCAATTCCCCCCCTTTCAAATGACCATTGAGGAAGGAGGTGAATCACTGTAACATAATGATCCCCCCCTAACCCCCACAGCCAGGCCAGAAGGATACCATGGTTAATATTATCAAAAGCTGCTGAGACAAGGAACTTAAAGTTGAATTCACCATTCACATCCTGGCTCTGCATAGGCCATTGACAAGTGCAATCAACGTTTTCTCCATATTGTAACCTGTCCTGCAACCTGGCTGAAATGGGTCCAGATAATCCATTTCTTCCAAGATCCTATATGGATTATTGTCTGATGACAATAACTGTCCTAAATAGCAGAGGGAATGGCCTTGAGGGACAAGAGGCACTACCAAGGCAATAGTCAGATAAAAGAGGACTGAGTCTAGGACAGGAATGTAACCTAAGTAAATGTCTCGGGCATGTTAGTGCCAACAAAGATAAAGGGACAAAAAGGGAAAGCTCATTCAGACTTTCAAGATCTGTTGCTATGGCTTTATAATAAAGGTAGGAATGCCTACATGCCACTGGATTTCTAGTTTGATCTACCTTGAAGGGCTGACATGTCCAAAATGGAGGGGTGCAATGATGGCCCGTGCTGTATTACAGCAAGAGACAGGTTTTGTGTGTGTGTGCATAACAGTCTTACTAAAAAAATAATTTATATGAAAAAGAGAACAGGAAACATTCCCTTAATTTCAGTTGGTATCATAGCCCTGCCACCTAACTAAGTAAACATAGCTACATAATGGCATCATAATGACTGTGAATTAAGCCTTTGTTGCTTTCATTCCAGACATGCTCTTTTGCCATTGTTTACAGTCTCCATTGGGAAGGACATTTTTATTTTATTTTATTAAATTTATTTTGGCTGCCCATTCCAATAGACTTAGTGTCTGAAACAGAATTTCTCAGGGTGCAAAATGACAACAAAAATAGTACTTCATTTTGGCTCAGTTCTATAAAACCTTCTGAACAAATTTCCTGTAAAAAGAGGAGTAATAGAATTTACATCACAAATGGAAACCAATTTCAAGACTAAACAAATATACAGAAAAATAAAATCCATCTTTTATCATTGCAATACAGTAGATACATAAATTATATTTGTTAAAATATAGTGTACTTAAAGATGTGTTGTTTCCCATGTGATTTTGCTTCTGCACAATATATAAATATTAATATAAAATAATAAACATGCTGCAGTTATAAGTATTATGCCCTTTAAAATGCTTTTCATCTGTATAGGCATTCATGCTTCTTGAAAATCAGTCACATTGGTGACGATATAATGGAAGTGTATAAAGCTGTCTAACCTCCTTTGTTCACTTATGACACTCAACGTGATATGAATAATTATACTGAAAATGGAATAATATAAATCCACATCCCAAAACTATTTTATTACACGACTCTAGCCAAGGTTGAAAAAGCTGACAGGAATGGAGATTGACGTGGTATTGTGAGTGTTCCATGGTCTCTTATTAACATACCTTCTTGAATAACAAAGTGTCTTATATGCATTTGGTATATATGAATTATGCTCTAGAGACAAGAATGTCCAAATATATATATGAAAGTAATTTATATTTCTGAACAGCATTCACTTGTGGAGTTCTTGTATTCTTAAGTAGCTTCCGTGTTTGCAAATTATGTTTAAGGAAGAATCCACCTGGTTAACATTAGTTGGGTGCTTGAAATGTTTGAATGGATAATTTGCTTATGGATAGAGAACTACTAATCATATAGTCATTCAGTCATACAGCTGAATAGATGGATTAACTACCTCAAATGACAGTTTAGATTCCTACTTGTAGGTAGATTTTCTAGGGGACAGGAGAGTACAATAATTTCATAAAAAACGGACACAGAAAATAGAGAATGCAACAAGCAGGATGCTGCAGAACAGCCTTGATATTGAGGGCGAACCAACCATTCTAAGGTATTTAAAAGCAGGCAAACATTTTTTGTCTTCCAGTTGGCAGAAGATCCAGCAAATTGATATGGTTTATGGCCTTCCCAGTTTAAATTAAAAAAAGAAAATATGGAAGGAAAAAAATTGGCAAGTTTGTATTTCCTTTCTGATGATTTTCTGATTTATCTTAATATTTTGGCTTAATTGTGGAAGCTACAGTATAATCATGGGAGGCTGTTATAATGAATGGAATACATCTCTGCCTGGAGACGCAATGGCTCAGTTGTTAAAGACACTGAGCACCTGCACCAGGATGAGCTCTCACTACTTGCTCCATCTCCTGCCCACCTACCAGTTCGAAAGCATGCAAATGCGAGTAGATGAATAATACAATTTCAGTGGAAGTGAACAGCATTCCATGCACCTAAATGTACAGTCATGCTGGCCACATGACCATAGAAATGTTTTCGGATAATGCTGGCTCCATTGCCTAAGAAACGGAGAGGAGGACTGTCTCCTAGAGTCGGACAAAGGAAACCTTTATGTTTATATCGATCACATATATCAGCATCTCAATAGCTTCATAATCAGCAGCTGAAGTAAATATGTCTGGAGAAAAAGACAGCCACCATTATCATGATCCTGATCGTTTCATCAATGGTGATTTCTAAAGGCAGTGGAGATATGAGTAAGATGGCTGACAGGAGCAGCACTGAGACTCCAGTCCTTCAAGAAATGCTGCATCACGTGGTGATGCTATCCTGCAGGTACAGGAAGATATGCTTCCACATATATCCTCATTTCTAATTTCAGTTTGTTCTTACCATTTTTCTCATGGTACTGGAGTTGCAGCCTACATTGGAGATCCTAAATCTTTGAGCTTGTATGAGCCTTCAGAGGATAATGAGTAAACTTATAATTGGAACAAATACCATGTAAGGTAGAATATATAGGTTGCACTAAGGTTTCTGAGAAGTTCATTTCACAAAACATGTGATAGCCTCAAAAGTATCACAGGATTCTACAGTCAGAACATTTTTAAGAAGAAAAAATGCATTCTCCTTATTTATCACAATGGCATTAAATATTCCAGTTTTTAGAGATTCTAGGGTCACTAGTGACGTAAGTTCATTCCTTGCAAAGGGATGTGTGCAAGAGACAAGGGTTTGGGGTTTTTTTGTTTTGATGAAACTGTTCCATTGCCTGCGTGAATTAAAGAAATTCTTAGGAACGTTCCCTTTTTGTTTTTCTATTCAAAAGCACATAGATTTATATTTCATATAGCAGACCTGCATTAATGCTTCATTCCCCCAAACTAGAATTGTGACACTCCAACACAACTCTCTTTCTTGAGATACTAAACTAGGTTGTGTTTTCTGTTTGATTCTGAAGTAAGGCAAAAGTGCCAGTTTATGAGGCAGTAGGAGAGAAATGACTTAAAAGCAATGCAGAGTCCTGTCTCTGCACAGTGCTGCAATGACCTTCCAAATATTCAGTGACTAAAAGGGGGGGAAGGTTTCAGATAATGAGGGCACAAATCCTTCCCCTTCATTTATATAATGATCACAGCCGTATCTATTCAGGTAATCTTTAATGCGTGGGTTGGATAACTTGCAAACAACATTATTCTGAAATCAGATAAACAGTAGACTTTCATTATCAGCCTGAATTCTGACAGACTAATTATTTCATCTTTAGAATATTCCATTCCATTCCCAGGATAAGTATAAATCCAAATACCTCTAAACAACACCCCCCTCCCCTGACAGTGTTCAATTATTTGCACTCTGGATTCTTGCACAGGAAGCAAACCCAGCAGAGTCTGGGCAGCTGCAGACATCATTTTACTTGACCCCACGTGGGTGGGCCAGTGGAGCTGTCAGACAGCATTTCACCCTAGAGCTCCTCCATAGATCCTTTAAATAGACATATTAAAAGCAGCAGGAGCAAATCCTTTGGCTTACCCAAGCCAGGATATTGAACTAGGTTGATCCAGAAAAAGAAGGTGCAACATATTGTTCCTGACATGTTTTTGTCAAGGGCTAAGAGGATAACATAGCCCCCGGAAAATTTGGCGACCTTATCTGGTCCACAAGCTATTGTTAGTTTTCTAAGCGTATGTCTCAAGCTGTGCTGTTTCATTTGCCAGACAGCAGTTCTCTTTTCTATGCTTCATCATTAGTGTGACTTAAAAGCCAATTCATCTCCTATTGAATTCAATAAACATTGTGCAAACTGGTTTTCGGCAGGTGGAGAATTAAGAAGGGATTGCCTATACACAACATATAAATAACATCCAGTCCCTGAGTTATGATGATCTTATCTTGGTGACTATTGAAAGACTATAGATTGGGAGTTCCTTAGAATCCTCTTAGCAGAAAAACAATATTTTTTCAGGATATTCATTATTTCTTTTATTTATTTGCATCCTGCCTTTATTATTCTGATAAATAACACAAGGTGGCTAACCTGCCTAATACCTCTTCCTCCTATTTTCCCCACAACAACAAACCTGGGAGGTAGATTGGGCTGAGTAGAGAGTGACTGCCCAAAGTCACCCAGCCGACTTTCATGCCTAAGGCAGGACTAGAACTCAGTCTCCTGTTTCTAGTTTAATGCCTTAATTTTGATTGTTCAGAGAATGCTCCAACCTTTCCTGTATAAGTCCATTCCATTACCGAGGTACAAATCAGCAGTCGGACACTTGAGAGTTAAATGGCACAGCAGCTGTAGCAAACACATTTCAGATATTCTACAGCTAATGAAAACATAATTATGCTTCCACATAAGGTACAGAAAGAAATCTGTGTGGATGTTGATCTTTGATCTATATCAATGAAAAGCAGGATTTCAGTCAATACAAAGGAGTGATGAATAGGCATAGCTAATTGGCAATAGCTCTAATTAAGGGAATGAGCTGGTGCAGGATTAGAAATTCTCTAAAAAGGTTCACTTCAGCTCAGATGGAGCTTGCTTGCCCATTTTGTTTCCTTTTTTATTTAAAAGCTTTGTGTTAAGCTTTTTTTTAAAAAAAATTTCTTTCACAAGATTTGGTTAAGACTTGGAAAAACTCATATCTATACAATGTATTTGGGGCAGAATATTTTTTTAAGGAAAGCATGTTGGACATAAAAAAAAAAGAAACAGGAAATGTCCAGAGGTCACATAATTTGAGTGGGTAATAATAATTTAAAGGCAAAGAAGAATATAGTGGCATCAGCGTTTATGTGGGTGGGTGGATGTGGGTGTCCAAAATTGGCAAGATGGCAGATGGACCATCCTTTCTACATGTGTCGGTCTTGCTCACACATTCAAGAGAGGTGAAACATTGCAATGTTTCATCTTGTTGTTTTTGACACCCCCATTCAAGCTCTGCCTTTTTTGTGCAAAAAGTTGATAAAAGTCTGGAGCATGTGGTTGGAGAGTACATCTTTTATTTATTTATTTTTTAAATTATGTTTCAGCAGCCAAAGCTTCCTCTGAACAAAAGTATAACTGATATTACTGGACAGAGCTAAAATATGTAGACCTAATAGTAATAGACAATGACAATGTTTTATTTCAAAACAACCTCTAATAGAAATTCCTCTAATTTCTTTTTAAATACTATATTTAAATATTTTATTTGATAGGATAACTCTACTGTTAGAACATTAATCCAAACTCCCAAAAGATTGTTAGATATTAATTTTTAATATTCTTCAAGTGATTATTTTCCTTATGAGACACATGAGAATTTACATTTTAAAAAGGACAGATTATTAATCAGATATCAAAAAAAACCCTTCCCCACTCCCACAACCCATATCTCTCAGTGAAAATGCTAAGCACTTTCTTCCGCCGCGCCCTAAAGACATGGCTTTTCCAACAAGCGGGTCTGGCCTAGGGAATTTTAGCGGGGTTTTTTAGGGGATTTTTAAGGATAATTTTAATGATCGGCCTGTTTAAATATTTCTTTTTAATTCGGCTTTTAATTATTGTATTTGTATTGTAGTTTTTATGAGGCTGTTAGCCGCCCTGAGTCCCATGAGGA
>NW_015387954.1:44141-61957 GCF_001527695.2 Protobothrops mucrosquamatus | reverse complement strand
TTTTACTATTATTTCTTTGAATATATATTTTAACATATTTTTAAGTCCTTCAGCCAAAGCGCTTTACATTTCCTTGCTCTGATATTAATGTAAGCAACGTTTCACTAAATCTTTTATCCTGCCGGGTGTTTGAAAGAATGAAGTTGGGAGAGAAATAAGAGTAATCCCATAGTAAAAGAGTATCAATAGGCCATGTTGCTTGTAGCCATAAAATGTCTCCCAGTTGTTTTAAGAGAGAAGGGTGGGGGCAATACAGAGGGGCTAAGTGCTCCTTTGGGTTCCATTTTCTGATTAGATGGTTTGAAAGGTTTTGTAAATTTAAGGCCTTTTATCATTTGAAGTTTTCTGCTTTTTCCACTGGTATAATAAGTTGCTTTTGAAAGTCTGCATTATTGTGCGCTACATGAGCTATTTGGAATATTACTTTGAGAATTGAAACAGCTCTAGGGTACTAAAGCTGATTATGAGAGTTTACTTTGCTCAGCAAGATGAGGGAATCCACATGAAGTGTGTTGTGTTTATATGAATTAACTACACACTACTTTAAATCACAGCTTCAAGTTCTGTTTTGCTCATTTTTCTGGACAGGCTTCTCCAGTTAATTGCAACCCAAGCAAATCTTAAAATTAATTTCTAGGAAATCCGTTCATGAATGCATTCATAACTTGCATGATCATTCTTTCATAGAAGCATAGATTTCAGGTATTTTTGTAGATTGGTTGAGGGAACATACAGTAACTTCAAGTTACTAAAAAAGCAAAAAAGCTGCTGTCCTGTAGATTAACTGTTATCGTACATACTGTATACTGCATATTCCATTAGCTTTTATTGTACTCTTTAAAATATTTGTGTTAGCATGTAGCTTCCCCTGTGACCAAATGATAGAAATATTATTGGACATATATAAGTGGCCAGGTTATCATGATCAAATGTTTTCCAAGCAGGAATGGGGAAAAAAAAAGACATGATTAAAGTTACTGTCAAACTGAGAAAAATTGGAGTGCTGCCACAGCAGCATCACTTTTTAATCATGTCCTTGAATTAAACTATCTAAATAGTTGTTCTTGGAAGACACCCAAGAATAAATGGGGGGCACACCAATATCATGATTTGATCTGTGTGAACGAGACTATAGTGACTGAGGCATGTTATTAACCAGCAGCCTTAAGTGAGTGCCAGCAACTTTCAGTCTAGATCAGGGGTGTCTAAACTTGGCAACTTTAAGACTCCAGCATGCTGGCTGTGGAATTCTGGGAGTTGAAGTCCATGTCTTAAAGTTGCTAAGGTTGGACAACCCTGGAGTAGAGGAACTTACGGACAGCCCAATTACTCCATCAGAATTAAACCACCATCCTTTGGCAAGGAAATAACTGGAGGTGTATGGGAAAGGAATAGCTTTAATCAAAATCTCCAGCATTAACCAGCATTAACTAGTGATTAGGAAGAGGCCTGTGCTTATGGAATGTATGCCAAAAACTTCAGCCAGCCACCCAGCATAACTTTCAAGACCCAGAACTTCCTTGCACACATTGAAAACACCAAGTCAGGAAATCCTCAGCATACACATTCAATTGGAGACATCCAGTTAACATGACTTCAAAGACTACACATGGGACAACCTCTCAGTTACATTCTAGCTTTAGCATCCTTGCGTGAAAGAATGATTCCTGGCTTGTAATTCCTGTTCCCAAGGTTTACAAACATTTGTGACAACTCCCTGAAACCAAATTGTTTCTGTGATTCTGGGAAAAGTCTCTAGGGACAGACAAGCACACTGGGCTTCTCCCCATGGCCCTTTCCACAAGACCGTTAGTTGCTGAAAGTGCTGCACATTCATTTCCAGAATCATTGCCTTTAATATGCCGTTTGGTATAAAGTGCATCCTTTTCTTAATATGCAATGGAATATAGAAACCATTTCTTTAAAAAAAAAAACACACCATGGAGTTGTCCAGAAATTCTTTAAATTTTAGTGAAGAAATTGACAAATATTTGATAGGTTTAAATAATTGTTTTCCTTATAGATTTTACTCTGGAACAGTGAAATGACTGCAGAGGGATTATTTTGTTTCACTAGAACAATCTTTAATGGAGCTATCTGAGAAAGAAAGCTACTTTTTCTACTTTTTGCTTTTCTCTTTTAAAATGTACTTCCTTTTATCTGAAAAAAAAATTGAGAGCTGGAATATTTTCAGTTCTTTTACTCACTAGATACGTTAAAGGTATTTCCTGTTATAACTGATTCCTACTTCAAGTGTTTCATTACTGATGCAATCTTGAAGTGGGCATTATAAAATGAAGCATTATTTTCCTCTTATTTTTACTAAGAAGCAATAGAAGGGGGTAAGATTTTAGAAGTCCAATGTCAAAGATAGCCTTCTAAAGATTGGGAATGGGGGTAAGGAAGAATTTGAGGCTTATTGCTATTTTGGAGTGGATTTTGAGATCCTAAAACCTATACCCACAACATAAAATGGATAAAATCTTCATAAGCTTTAGGAATAATAGAATGAGGCTATGTCTGAATACAAAGGGGCCTTGAAAGATCAGCCTTTATCTCTGAAGGCTTATTTTTAATTAATACAAAATGAACTTCCTAGCATATCCTCAAAAAAGGCAATTATAACACTGTCCATATTATTTTGTACTTTTAGCTTTTAGACATACTGGATTTTGACAGTTAAAGAAAATCTTATTTCCTAGTAAATGAATTTTTCTAAGATGAAAAGAACACTTTCCTACTGCTGTATATAATATTTAGTAATTAAAACTAGTGTATTTTTGTCTTCAGAAACCCAAATCATGTATATTGTTGAGAATTCATCATCCTTGTACACACTATCTTTTATGAAGTATTGATTTACTTTTTTGTGCTTTAGAGATACAGTACATTTTATTATGTATTGGATATAGTTCACTTAAAATTTGAGATCCCAAGAAAAATATGTGCACAAAATACAAGCAAGATACAAATAGATCTGTAATAAAATGTTGAAAACGAAATACCTTTGCTTCATATGTCAAGATGCAATTATCATTTAACACTTGCTCAAATGACATAATGACCAGAACTGCGTTAAAGGCTACTATCCACACATCAACATTTTGCAACTCAATTACTTTTGCATACATGTATTTAATAGTAAATGTTGCTTTTAGAAAAGCTATAGACTAGACTGAACTTTACAGTATTGCATAGAGGTTGAAAGGAGTAGATTTCCCAGAATATGCTGTTGTTGGAAATCATTGTCCTCTGGACAAATGCTCAAAATGTCTAAATGTGATATTTTCCACACACAAAAAGGAGCCTGGTTGGTGCCTGGGAAGAAACTCCATATCCACAGTTAGATAAACAGTAGAGGAAAAAATTATATTTGTTATAAGTACATCTAAACAAGGCAAGACCTAAGGTTGCCCAGCATATCCAAACTGCCTTCCTAAGTTATTTAATGCTCATCTTTTTTAGAAAATAAATACACATGGCTGTGTAAAAATGATACCCCTGTTTAGGTCAGGAACTATTCCAGTTTAATGCAGCATTTTGAAATGGATATACAAGTACATTTGTGCTAGAGTGGGGCTTTATGCATCACTGAAAAAAAAATTGCCTTGCCCAAAATGATTTGCATATAAAATTCATAAATTGATTTACCTTAGATGATTTTTTTTAAAAAAATACAATTTTAGTAGAAATATTGCTTATTTTGGCATAGTGGAATGACCTGTGGTCAGGCAACCCTTATACCTGCCCAGCATGCTGTCCAGTTTGTAACTGTTGGTGGTCACACTCAACCTCTGAGTTTTGTGTTCTTAAATTTCTTCACTTACACAGAGGAAACCTTTGAAGAGATGCTATCTATAGCAGGCATGATTGTTAGCTAGTGCTAATGATATAAAATCTCAAAAGATAAAGCAGAACCGGTTGACGGAAGAGAATCACAAAGAAATCTGTCAGCAAAAATGGAGCAAATGAAAGACAGGCGCTCTGCTGCCTGTTATTTATAAATAGATCCGATCATGTTTTCTTCCTTCCTTTACCGACTTTAATTCCATTTCCCTGAAGAAATATGTTTGTGTGTATGTTCAAGTAATAGTGGTTATGATAGTTTGCACTAAATTAAGGAAAGATTGCTTAGATATGTACACCTGGGATCCCTGCAGGTATTTTATTGCCGTTTCATTGTAAAAGAATTTTAATCATTTAAAATATTGTTTAAAGGCCTTTATTTTAGCAAACCCAGCAAGATGAATGAGTTATTCTCTCTTTCACAAAATAACCAAAGGGATGTTGTGCTAATGAGAGTGCTGACAGCTTTCCTTGGAAATAAAATGCTGTTTTCTTTGACATACTTGGCTGTCACAGGGCTTAGAGTTTCAAATCGTTTCTGTAAATTAGATTTCGCAAGCAAATGCATGCCAGAGCACTGCTAATTGTTGGATGGAATTAACAATTGACCAAGCTGTTTTAAATGGTGTATGTTATTTAGAATTCAACACAAATGAAGGGTCAAGAGAACAGTGTATAATACTAATTATCTTTTAAAAGCTACAAACAACTTTATGAGACAGGTATATTGGTTAACCTTCCTATCAGGACTCCAACTGCTAATATTTTATGGTTGTTTAATATAGTGTTATTGTGTTATGGGTCATTTTTTTTGCAAGAGAATGTTTCATAAATGTGTACAAGTAATAATGTAAAAGACTGAACTCAAGGTATGCTGAACTCAAAGGTTAGCTAATAAACATTTAGAGGCCATCACTTGTTAACCTTATAAACTTCTAGAAAAAAAATAGTGTGTTTCAATGACTCTGGCTATGTTGGAACCATATCAATCTTTCCTCCAATGGATATGAGTAATCTTCTACTCTGCCTATACTCAGAAAATCTCACTAATGCAATTTAGAGACTTTGCTTTAGACAGTCCTTAGTTTCTCTAATCACAGCTGCACATTGAATGTGTGTCTATGTATAAACGTAAGTCTATGTACAATTTTGTAGCTTTAGCATTTCATTTAAAGCATCCTCTTCTAACATTTACTTCATTTTATTCAATTTTTGAAAGTTTGTTTAGAAAAAGAATTATATACAATTTTAAAACCTCTGAAATCCATATATGATATGCATTTATGCACATTGGGAAAATATTGGGTGACTATCATCCAAATGAATACCCTATTTCAGTTCTCTGCCAAAGTTTCTCCTAGATGATTTCTTGTAATCATTCACAATAATCCTAACATCCGATGAAACAGAACACTTAACAAGGAGAAGAGGAAGACATTAAAGAAACTAAGAAAAGATAGAGATATCATCATACTGCCAGCAGACAAAGGCAAACTAACTGTGGTAATGGACAAAACTGATTACATCAAGAAAGCTGAGAATTTACTTAATGATACTAACACCTACCAGGCAATCAACAAAGACCCAACAAAACAATTAGAGAACAAAATAAGAAACACCTTGATAAGAATGGAAAGAAGAAAAACAACTAACTTCAACAGAAATCAAATTTTTACTACCACAAGACTCCACTATACCCAGATTCTATGGACTTCCCAAAATACACAAAAATGAAATTCCTCTCCGCCCCATAGCGGCGCTACCCAGAGCACCAACCTACAAACTGGCGAAAACTGTAAGAAAAAGACTTCACCATCTCATCTGCAATTCGGCTTATTCTATAAACTCACCCGAATAATTCCTCCAATTAATTAAATATGTCAAAATAAACAAAGAAGAAATAATGGTCTCATTTGATGTCACCGCATTACTCACATCTATAAACATTGACCTGGCCAAACAAACCATCTGTGATTTACTTACAGAAAATCAAAGCCATAATGAAAAGACTCCTAAAGAACATTCCATGTCCACTGATGCTACCATGAAACCTCTGGAGCTATGCCTCATAACACATTTTAAATTCAGTGGCAAAATCTATCAACAAGTATACCTATGGGATCACCTATATCTGGCCTAATAGCAGAAGCAGTAATGCAGAAACTTGAATGCACAGTCCTGCCAACCATCCAGCCAACATTTTGGGTACGTTATGAGGATGACACTTTTACCATCAGACTAGAAGAAACACACCATCTATTCCACAACATATTCACTGGATCAGTTTTACACATGAGGAAGAAAAAGAGCAACGATACCCCTTCCTAGATATTGACATAAGGAGGCAAGATAATGGTGAATTAGCAACCTGTGTACAGTATACTGAAAATCCACGCACACAGACCAAATTCCAAATTTCACAAGCAACCACACTGCTGCATACAAGAGGAGCTACATCCAAACCCCTTTCAAAAGAGCCAAAACACACTGCAGCACACTGTTTTCCTGTGCAATGGCTATCCCAACAAATTCATAATACAATGCTCATCGTCCAAACCCCGACAAAATACACAGCCAATCACAACACAAAAACAAGTCCTGCCATACATCAAAGGAACATCCGAAATGGCTGCCGGAATGCTGCAACCCCTAGGAATATTGATAGCTCACAAACCCACATGTACATTCAGAAAAGAGCTATTTAAAGTCAAAGACAAAATACAGAAGGAAGACAACAGCAACATAGTATACAGTATCAATTGCAACAATTATAACCAGTTCTATGTGGGACAAACAGGAAGGCAATTGAAAACAAGGGTTGATGAACATCAACTAGCAGTTAAACAGCATGACCAAAAATCCCTGATCTCCAGCCACATTATTGGGCATGCCAACACCCGCCATGAGTGTGAATTTATTGAGGCCTGGTATTCCACCAAAGGAGCAATTAACAAGCATATTGATCTAGATCCAGCATATGAATATGTAAGAAACCAGACCATTCAAAGTGCCAATCAACAAGAGAACCAATCAGCTGCTCAGAATTCAAATATAGTTCCTAACAAACAACCAGCCACATGACCAACTGACCACACTGGCATACAAGACATTTATGAGCTAAGGAGAATAGGACAAGAAAATCCTGCTGCTGATGTTTGGTAACAAAACATTCAGAAATTATATTGAAACAAGGTTGGAGAACAAACCACAGCCAAAATCTAAAACCCAAGCTACAAGTATTTTCTATCATTCACAATAATATCTATTGAGAATAACTAAGTGTTTGTCTAAACAATCATTCAAGGAAATCTTGTAATTATTTTCAGTGATGATTTAGATTGTTCCTTAATGGTTTCCTAACCCCTCTTTTAGCCATAACTTTCTTACAAAATATAGTTTGCTACACAGTAGATTTTGAGAGGGTTTTTTAAATTATTGTTTTCTAATTATTCTGTTTTGAATTATGAAATGCCCAACTACAACTGACTTTGGCTGATCTCAGTAGATTTAATAGGATTAGACCACATTAGTATTTGGATGAGATGCTGCCATAAAATCTCACAGTTGTAGATTAGACTGGGAGGAAAGAGACAATCTTGCTGTAACATTATTATCTGTAATGTTAAAGCTTTTCTCATTATTGGGAATTCTGTTTGTGGATGGACAGAAAAGTCCAGTTGCTTGAAGTGTTATAACAATTGAGTGCTTTGATCACTCTTAAAGATCTTCCAGATGTCAATTAACTGGCCAGACATCGAAAGGAAGAATGCTCACTTGGCTTCCTTCCAGAATTCCTGCAAAATTCCCTTCCACTGCATGCAGTGGAGGAATTAATTTAGACGGACCTTAAGCTGTTTGAAATTAAAGGATGTGGCAGAAGGCCACAAACCTCAGGATGCGCAGGATTTGCTGTCCTGCACCACATGCTTCTTTGAAGGTTTCCAGATTGTGATTCCCTGATTTAAGAAAGAATTGCTTTCAAAGGCTGATACTCAGACAGGAAAGGAAATCCGGATTGGATTCTCTGATTTTGAGGCCTGGTGATGATTGTGTGTGGGATGGGAGACAGAATTCAACAAACTCTGTTTATGCCTTTTATGCTATCATGCCAAAGGAAGGTATTTGTGCATGAATATACCAGCGCCATTGAGTCTGCATTAAGTTTGGCAGGATTTTATTTGTTTGTTTACTTGTTTCAGTGAAAAAGGTTAATACAGAATCATAGGGTTGATTGGAAGAGACTTTGGAGGTCTTTTATGCAGCTTCCCTATCCTGGGTAAAAATCTTCATACTACCTTAGACAAATGGCTGTTCAACCTTTTTTTTGAAAACTGCCAGTGATGGAGCACCCACAAGTCCAGGAAGGTGGTCTTCCATTGGTTAATTCATGGCCAGAAAATGCCTGCCCTTATCTGAAGTTTGGATATTATTAAAATAAAGCGTTCATAAGATAGGCTTTATTTTTATGCATTGAATTTGGTTGCAATTTGTCCGTACATTATATTCTCCTAAACATGCATAAAATCCCCTCTGCCATTTTATGCATTTTATGCATGAGTAAAATAAGAAAACCATGCAAAATATGCATCAAATCCCATTTAGAGTCAGCATTCTATTTGACTCAAAATGTCTTCCTGTATTGGTCTGTTAAATTGAGGAATTACTATAACTTTATAATATTATTTAATGTACACTCTGCATGGCAGGTGTAGGAAATGGGGTTCTTTGAGACTCTCTGTGGATTTCTTCAGCGGCAGACACTCTTCTATTGTAGGGTTATATTCAGCAATTTTGTCATAATATTCTTCTGAATGCATACTTCTCATTTTAAGGAATTGATTTGATTAAGTGCCATCAAGTCAGTGTCCATTCTTAGTGACCACATAAAGTTTCTCCATGACAGTCTCTCCCTAACATGGCCCTACAGGTCTTCCAATGATGTACCCATCAAGACTGTAATTGAGTCCATCTAGGTTTGCTGCTGAACATTTTCTTTTTCTCTTTCCTTCCACTTTTCCCAGCATTAAAGCCTTCTCCAAAGAGTTAGGTCTTTGCATAATGTGTCCAAAGTAGAATAGTTTGAACTGGTTCTTAATACTTCAAGCATGCAAGCTGTCCTGGATAGAACAGACAGGAAACAAACCAAATGAGCTAATTCTACTTTATTATAAGGCTACATTAACAGAATGTTTCAAGTCTGAAAGTACAAATCTCCAGCCCTCTCTTTTTATGGCCTGAGTGTTTTTTCTGCCCATTACACAGTTATAGGATTCCCCTCCTCTTATCTGATCGTTCCCTATGCAGCATCTCTTCCCCCTCCCCCCCCTGATCTCTCAAAGTCATTCTCACATACCATCACAAAATGAGAACCCTGTGTTAATTTGTTTATCTATTTGCTTGTTTTCTTGACTGTCCATGGTATTTTCAAGAGTCTTCTCCAACCCCTTAGCAAAAAAGTGTCAGTATTCTGTCTATCCTGCTTTCTCAAAGTCCAACATTTGTTTCCAAAGGATATCACAGGGAATATCTTGGGGAGCCAGTATAAAATAAGATGTATTTGTAGTAAAGATCAATAATTGTTATTCCAGATTCCTACATCCTAGAATCACTGTTAAAATTATTTTTAAAAGTTAGAAGGAATTAATTAAAGAGTTCATAGTTTAGCAATGATGTATTGGCTTTCTTCCAGTTTTTAAGTAATCAAAGGCAGGAAATACAGAACCAGGGATTTTACATCATGAAATAAACATTTCCTGTCCAGGTTTTACATAAATAGGGAAGTCTTGGTCAGCTTTACAGGCCCTAAAAAAATACTAATCTCAGTCACACTTCTGTGCAGATGGCATTTTTCAATGCAGACCTTTGCATTCAGCATCTTAGCTCTGAGTTAATTTCTGCTATTATATATCATTCTTGATGATTCCAGATAGCTGACCCCACCTGGTCACACTTGTCTCATGATCCATCAGGAATATGTTAGAGAAATAAAGAGGAAATATAATGGCTACTCTACCAAAGAGAGGCTTGCCTCATTATCAGTAGCTGCCCACTAAGGAGTTAATAGAAATATTGTCTTTGTAAAATTGGCGTCCTTGACTGATTGTATATCTAAGGATTTTCTAGATTCCATTAAAATTAATGTGTTTTGCAAGATGTAAGTAAGATATATGGAAGAAGGCAGGCATTCAGAAGAATCTTTTCTAGAGCTTCCTTTTTCTAAGTGAAATATTAGGTCTGAGTACAGATCTATATTAACTGTATTTTCTGCCTGACACTTTGGGACTTAGCACAGATCATACCAACATGAAAACTAGTTGTAGTAATTCGTGGTGACCTCATAATAGCAAAGAACACAACACTGTACTCTGTATTATTGATAGCAGGCTTTATTTGGTGTTAGAGAGAATTCCTATCCTTGGCCAAGCAAGAAGTACTCTAAAAGTAGGTATTCCATTAGAATAAAGTTCTCAAAATCCTTTCAAAGCAAGGAGGGAACACATTGAAAACTACAGGCCCAAATAGGTCTACCTTCAAAAGGGGTTTATTGGATGGGTATTACAGAGAAAATGAGTGCTTAAGTAGTCATTAATCCAAATTATTCTTTCTTCTGCTGATCACTCACAGCAGTGTTTCTTCATCTTGAAATTCTCAAATGAAAAAGGGGGATAAACAGTTTAGAGCAGTGTTATTTTTAAGAGAAAAAGAAGGAATTATACCATGGTCACTGACAATATTCTTAATTTCCTAGAAAGCTTGCTCATTCCTGCCTTAAATTATAAGTCTGAATAATACTTAGGGTTGTGAATAGTACAATATATTACGTTATAATATTGCTATATTGCATATTTATTTTTAAAGAAGTTGAACTGGTAAAATAAATACATTTCACATGACTTATAACTTGTAACTACTGTATATAAATATATTCAAACAGATCTTGTAATCCCTTCATTTTAAGTTTAATTCTTGTGTAAAATATTTGTCCATAACAACGTTTGTAATTCTATGAATTCTGAAAAAGTACCATCAGATTATTTTACTATTCTAATTGTACTTTCTGATAATGGTAGATTTGCAATTTATCTTTAAAATATCTCATAATCCAATGACGATTTAGTAATAATGGTCACCTACATGGTTTGCCTGACTGTCATGCTGTTCTGTAATGAGAACTCCTTGAGTTTTATGAAGCCTCCAATTAATCATCATAGTACCAATTAAAAAAACCATTAGGAATGCTGTTGGTGTCCATTAATCCTGTGTATGTATGTGAGTATGTGTGTATATGTATATGCACATGTGTGTGTGTGTATGCATGCATATGTGTGTGAACATTCCTTTAATATATCAAACTAATTATAAAATACATAGTAAATCCATATCATGTTTATTAAAAATGAAATATCAATGGGAAGCACAAATAGGAACAATGGAAGCTTTCCCATGTTCATATTTGATGGAGTTGTATACATGATCTTTATTTCTTGTCTTCATATGTTGCTTTAAATATAAAAAGAGAACCTGTATGTGTACAAATTCTTGTGCTTTGGCCCCTTTTGAGGCAGTCAGAGATCTTAGGGGAGGAAAAAAAAAGCATTCTAATCGTGCAAGATGGAACTCTGTACGTGTATAATATTGGGCATGTGCTTTGTGTTCTGAGCATGGGATGAATGCATGGAAATTGGAAAGCATCCAGAAGGCTGTGAATTCAAAGAAGTATTGAAGAGGTTTTAAAAGATTCATCAATTAAAACTGTAGCAATTGTACATTTTACATAAGGTAGCCTCTCCTGACCTGACACCTTCTCGATTTTAAATCAGCATTTCCAATTGCAATCTGTTACTTTCTTTCCTTATCTCCTCCAAAGTCTGAAGCTTACTTGCCTTTAATGTTTCCCTGACATATATTTTAGAGGCAAATGCTCAGAAAAATAAATTGTGGAAAATGGAAGTTCTTCTTATTGCCTCCTTAAAAACACAGATAGGTAACAATCTGTATAAATGTATTCATTTTTGGATTGAACAACCCCTCCCCCAAAGTTATTGAACTTTTTGAGAATTAAGTTTTTGTTTTATGATTGTTTTATTATTTGCATAAATGTAAATCCATTATTTTCATAACATGAGCATTATTTGTTCACAATGACAACATAAGTATGTCTTGTTTCTGAGTTCTGTTAGCAAGCATGGATATTAGCCATAATATGCTAAACTGAAGTTGCTGCTTTGACATAGTATATTTGAATTGTGTTTCCTATGCCTAACTTAAAGAAAGGTAAAAGTCCTCCCTCTCCCCCCCCCCGTCACCTCAACACACACATTTTGTGGAAAATATCTATAGCTGAAAGGTAAAAGAAAAAAAGAATCCAGAATTTTTTTAATCAAATAAACATGGTGCAAATGGAAGGATGATCTAAGCTTCAAACCCAGTATTAGAGTTACATTTCAAAACTGGCAATGCATGTTGTGAAATCTTCACATTACATTACTACCCAGAGTCACCTTGTGGTTAAGATGGAGGGCAAAGAAATTGAACAAATAAAATAATTTAAATAAAATAAAATAAAATTATAATCTATTGATTGGTTTTAAGGTATGCCTTTGTGTCTGATAGCTCCATAAATATGAGTGCAGTCATTTTATATATATTTTAAGACAGAGAACCATGTTCCTCTCATGGAACATATACCAGACTTGCAAAGCTTTGGGGGGTCATATAGGTTGTGGTGAGGACATAATTATAATTTTTATTTTGCGGTCACAGACCAAAATGGAAGTACAACAAAAGAAAACACAAGAAAAATATATCACAAACAATTAAACACCAGAAGCCTTGGCTAAAGGGAATTACAATGTTCTCCTCTGGTAGTTACAGCTCTTAAAAGAAATTTAGAAACCTGAGAAGTAATATAGGAGGAGCCATCCCCTAGATAATATAAAACCAAATTACTAACATTAGAACCAGAGGGATCAATTCCAAGAAGAGACAATAATTTAATTCTGCCTGTGTTATACATAGGGCAGTATGATAAGACATGCTCCACAGTTTCAACTTCGGCCCTATCACAGGGGCATAGTCGCTCACTAAACAGGAGCCTCTTAAATCGCCCATCGAGTAGTGCTGAGGGCAAGACATTGAAACGGGCCAGGGAAAAGACTCTTCTATACTTGGGGATGGTTAGAGTATAGAAATATGAAGCCATCCTCAATCCATAATTATTAGAATGGCTGAAGATCAAAGGGGAGCAGGTTTTGTTGGCTCTGGCTCTTAAATATTGCAAATCTATGTCCACAAGCTGTTGGACTACCCTAAACTGGGCGTCCTTGAGACCATAATCTCCCAGAGCATCCCCCGTAAAACCGAGCAAGTGGAGTTTCTTCGTCAGCTCCCTCTCCCAACGAGAGGTATGAGAGTCAGCAAACACCAGGGAGAGGTAGCTACCAGGGACTGCCGAAAAGAGCACCCGAAACCACCATTTGAAGGTGTTAATCCACGCCATGCATTCGACTGAACGAATCCCCAGTTCCAGGTAGATCGAAGCAAATCCAACACAGGGAGGAAGACCCAGAAGTTTCCTAAGAAAAACAGCCTGGGTTCTTTCAATACAATCCTTGAAGCCTTGTATCCATATGGGAATTCCATAAAGAGTTTTTGGGCCAGGGTTTTGCCTTTATTTATACGCAAAGCAGAGGGGATAAACTGGCCTCCTTGGGTAAAAAGGAATCTTATAATCTGCTGATGGCTACAGGAGGCTGAATTCAGCACCTGGGTTCGATGTTTAGTCCAAGCACCAGTATTCTGAAATTGAATACCTAAATACTTAAAATGGAAAACCTGCCTAACAACATTACCATTGATAGCCCAGTTGTATGATTTCCGGGCTCTGGAGAACACCAATACTTTGGATTTGTCATAATTAATAGACAAATGGTTCTCATCACAGTAGGACCCAAATGCAGAAAGTAATCTTTTTAGACCGAGCCTTGATTGTGAAAGAAGGACCGCATCATCAGCATAAAGAAGAAGCGGAATCTTCATATTTAACAACTTTGGGGCATGGGACTCAATGCGTTCAATGTAAAAGGGCAGGTCGGATAAGAATAAATTAAGCAGAAGAGGGGCCATATAGGTTGTGGTGAGTGAAGCTGAGTGAGTGAGGTGAGTGAGTGAGGCTGAGGTGAGTGATGCTGAGGATGAGGGGGGGAAAACGCACCATGATATGTTCAGATCCAACCCAACTTCTACAACATCTCATATTCATGCAATTTATCGAAGCAAGTTTTAGCACAAAGACAAGATAGCATTCTAGACTTTGAGGGGCATGTTTTAAGCCCCGTATTTGAACACTGATAGAACGACTTTTGATCATGGCATTGTTCTGAAGAAAGGTTAGGGACTTCCAGGGATGTGTATCTGAGAGAGGAAGTGTGAACTGTTGGGAGAGCTAAGCCTGTTGAAATGAACAAAGTATATCTGCTTGTACAATGAATTCTGTTTAATAATGAGTTTTTGCTTCAATTAGTGTACTGTTTCTGAATTATTTTATCTTTTGAAAGAGCAAGCATGGGTGCTGAAGTCAAAGAAAGCCAACTTCCATTATATTCTCCGGTCTCATTTAGATGACGTCTTATTGATTTTAGATGGATATAAAAGCACCTAACTTACACTAAGCTGAAATCTCTGACTCTCAAATTATCACCACTTTTCTCTATTGGTTCCATCATACTGCAGTCACTGAATTACTTCAGCTGCAAAAACTACCCTAGCAGATATTTAGTTATAATTGGGGTCCATTAATTTTGGAGAGTCAACTTATATTGGGAGGGGTGGTAATATTGACGGCAGCCTTTAAAAGTGTTTGCTGACGAGGTGCATTTGTATGGTTCTTAATTAGCATCAACATCCACATTCTTTCCGGGAGGTGGGAGATAATGTACTTGGTAAACCCCTTCCTGCTGACAGATGGTCACTTATTACACATCATTAAAATTCTGACATCAATCAGGGCTTGTGCTTTTATAAGTATGTAATTAAATTCAAATGGTGTATGAAGTGGAGAAGGACTCTCTTGCCACATGTGTGCACACACAGTTGACACACACACTTGATTAAGCCAATGGGATGCTGTTGGAGCAATCCCTCATGAGGAGATTGATTTGGATTGTACAGTATGTGGATCTGCCTTTACTCCTAGGCCTGCAAAGAGGGCAGCTGCCTGGATCTGTGCCTGAAGCAAGGATCTGAAGATAGAGATGCTTAAATGTTCAAAAACTCAGCTGGGGGAAAAGTGGAAATGTATATCAGCATTTCAAATGCCTTTCTGTGGAGCTATATATTTGTGAACAAGGAGATGTTTCACTGCATATACTGTAGATTGTATCTGTGGAGATTAGGGGTTCATTCCTTTCAATAGGGGGGATTCCTTGCAGAGGGCATAGCATTGTTTTGCAGCTATCATTCCTCGTCATATTGTGCCCTTGCTCATTTTTATCATTCTTTTAATTTGAAAAAAATAAGACCAAAGATTATTTTTTCCACATTATCACAAAAGTGGTAGCCTTTCTAAATGCTAATTAATGCCAAATGCTAACCCAGTACCTGCTGTTTAAAAAGCTGGCAGCTTCTATTCATCATCTGAGTGACACCTGTTTCTAACCTGTTTTAACTCTTAAGAAAAGAGAATAAACACCCTGCATGCAAATGAATGCTATACTGACATCTTGGTAGAATGGAACTGAGATAGCAACCTGGGTGGAAAACTTTTCCTCCTCCCATGTGATTGGAGGCTTTGACATTCATGTAGATGAGCTAAGCCTCCAGTCTGTCTGATGTCAATGTAATGCAGTCTATTTCTTCCACATTGCTCTTTCCTCTGCTTCCCAGTGGGTCCCCGGAGAAGAGACTGCAAGATTGTGTTTCTGTTTTGTACTGATTGCGTTTAGCAGAATAAGCAAATCTTAAATTCTGGCTATTAGTAACGGTATTTTATTGAAATAGGCATGGTAGGTGACAGCATCTAACCAACCTTGTCTGGATTCAAAAGCTAAGCAGGATTGGACCAGGTTATTATTGAGATGGAAGATCACCAAGAAACCCTAAGGCAAATTTTAGCTAGAAAGAGAAGTCTAAAAACACCCTATTAGTGGCCAAACCATTTCTGGATTATTGTTAAGAAAATAAGGGTATGAAGATGCTTAGCCAATCTAGGCTAGAAGCAAATGTATGTAAAAACTTCCATTCTTCTTTTTGTAGCTGCATTGGGGGTCAGCTTGTATGAGGCTCCCCCAGAATTCCTTCAATTTATGCTAAAGCATTATTCATTTGGTTTAGTGGTGAAGGTGCTGGTCTAGAATCCAGGAGACTGTGAGTTCTGTTTCTGCCTTAGACATGAAAGCCAGCTAGCTGACCTTGGACCAGTTATTCTTTCCCACCTCAATCTAGCTCACAGGTAGATTGTGGGGAATATAGGAGGAGTATGGAGTATGTTTGCTGCCTTATTTATAAATAATAATAATAAAGGCAGGATATACGTGCATGCGTGCATACGTACATACATACATACATACATACATATTTAGTGTTATGACCCCAAAAAACCATCATAGGGAGTTGTGGGACTCTCTTTTTTTCAGCAACTCTGAAAGTTGTGATCAATAGGCAGAGGGCTGCTTAAGCCTTTTCTTGTCAATTTCTTGTCAATTCAAAATTTAGAAAATACTATTCAGGCAATTTCCTTTTTTCCCCTCTTTGGCAATAGCCTACAATTATTTCCAGTTCTTCCTTCCTTAGCCTTACAAAATCCAACCTTGCTTCTTTTCCAAGTTATCCTTCTCTTCTATTGAACAACAGAACTTTTTCATTTTGAAGTAAAGCCGTTTGGAAGCTACTCTGGATAAGCAAACAACTTGTGTGGGAGAGGCTGGCTAAATCCTGTCTCTTTATTGCTCCCTTTCTTCAAATTCAATCTACCATTGAAGATTTCTTTTTTTATATATAAATATTTTATTAATTTTCTAGTTTTACAGTCAATACTTAATAGACAACGTGTTGTCTGGATCCATTAGTAATTCATTGGTATATATCAGACATGTCAAAATCGCAGCGTCACGTGACGTCGCGCAACATATCAGGGCGGTTTTGCCATTGCCGGCAATGGGGTGGGCACGGCTTCTGAATGATGCATCCGCCCCGTGGGCCGGCAGTTTGACACCCCTGGTATATATTAACTTCTTCAGTCGAGATCCAATATTACACCATCAAATGTTTCCTTTCTTCTTCCGGTAGTACCTGTTTTCCCACACTAAGCAAATACAATTCTTATTGTTATTAATAAATATACAGTTGAATATCAACATCTTTGTTACATTTTTCTCATAATATCAATAATGTCAGTTTTAGATAACTTTTCTAACCAAAACATATCTTAAATGCATTTGTACTTAATATCCATATGTTCAATCAGTATCCTGTTTTTGCTTTTTAAAAAAAAAAAAAAATTCCCATCAGTGTTCAAAATGTCTCTATTGTTTATAATTTCAAAGTAAGTATTTGGGTAACCAAAAGCTTCCTTTATTCAAACTTCTTAACATTTTCCTGTTTCCCTTCTCATACCAAAATCTAATATTCTGATTGCAAGTCTTATCTTTCTAGTTATGATAATACTTCTATTTATAGCAATTATCTATTCTCCACCATATTCAAACATCTAGTTAATAATATAATATCCCATCTAATGAATCAAAATCTCTATTTTCTTCAGTCTTACTCTAGCTTTTTTCCTTTGCCAACTAACTTTTCAAGTCAATGCATTTGAATCATCAGGTAATTTTTCCACTGTTTTGTGTATATTGTTTGGACTAAGAAAGACCATTTAATTAGAGTATTTTTGGAAGAACGAACCCATTGATATTCATTAAACAACCTCCCTCCTTCAATTTCCCACAGTTCTCCTAACAGCTCTGTCTTCCATT
>NW_015387954.1:36463-43835 GCF_001527695.2 Protobothrops mucrosquamatus | reverse complement strand
GTCTTCTAGTTCTTCAGATCTGAATCTGTCGGTTAGTTTCTTCCTTTAGGTCCTCCATCTTTGGATCTGCTTCCTCTAGTTTTCCTTCTATTTTCTGGGTTGCTAGTTCCTTCTTTGTAGTCATGTTCTGGGCTTGTAAATTTAGATTAGAAAATTGTTTTTTTATCTCCTTTGTGTTATTTCTAAGCTCATCACGAGCTAAAGCAATAGTATTGATTTCAACGTGGAGAGAATTTCTTTCTGATCTTCATATTTTCTTGGTGGTATATCAAACTGAAGACTTTGGGGACAGGTGAGAGATGGTTTTAAAGCTGAGTATGGGACATCCATTTCATTTTTTGTAGGTGGTCTTTATAATAAAAATTGTTCATCAATCAAAGATTTATAATCCAAAATATTCCATCATCTCAAGCAATGATGTGTGTTTCTCCTGCAGGGAAATAGTTTCACAACATAGCAAGTCAGTTAATATTTATATTCGTAGTTCAGGCAGGCCGGTTTCAAAGTAGTTCACCGTCTCTGCCACACTGATAAGCAGCCCAAAAGTTGGTTTTTCCCCCCTTTTCCCAGCTTCAGTCTTCAAAAGTGAAAGTTTCTAAGGACAGCAAAAGAGTTTTATCTAAATCTGGGCTTCAAGCCAAGTTTCCTTTCAGCATAACAAATTGTAGTGTCATAACTCGCCAGTAGATGTCATTAGCGCCATTTTCCAGCTTTTTAAATCCAAGCTTATATTACAAGCTTTTCAAATCTCTTTTTTTTAAAAGAAAAAGTCTCAAAAGCACTTTTAGTCCCCAAATTTCAAAGCCATATATGTGTATTAATTCCAAATTAATCTTCTAATTTTCTCTGTTTTCCCCAAGTAATTAGTTCACTGGTTTTCTTTTCCTGAGGGAATGCGGTGGAAATTCCCCTTCCCTCTCTCATCGGGGAGGGTGCTTTGGGCATTTTTTTCAGGAAGAAGTCTTAAAGTCATAAACAAAAGATAGAGTCTCACCCAGTTTCATTCACGTTGCTGAAAGGTTGCGTGTTAGTGCTTATTGTTTTCCGTTGTCAGCAGCTTTTGACTGGCTACACGAATGGCTACACTGGTTTGGAGGGCTTCCTCAGATCAAACGGAAGGGCTGCTACCCTCCCACAATCAATGAGGGTCACCTCCTTGCTTGTCGCCTCTACGGGGTGACTTTTGATCCTTTCCAGGGTCCCCCAGCAGGGCGAAATTGAATGCAAAAGATGGAGCCCCATCTTCCTGCACCCATTTTGCTGCAACATCAAACCAGAAGCTACCATTGAAGATTTCTGTTGAAATACAGAAATTTGGTTATTCAGCTAAATGCAATATAGTACAAATAATTAAGGACAGTAGTGAAACATTATTTCATTTCTTTACTGCTTTTTCTCCTGTATTGTCATTTTGCTATTCAAGGTAGCTCCTCCTCCTCCTCCTCCTCCTCCTCCAATTGCTTTCTTCATCACATGGTAAGATCCATATGGAATTGAGTTTGCCAGCAGAGATGAACATATTGTATAACTGCAATTTAGCCCTGGGTAACTCAACCATGTGTTAAAATTGTTTGAAGAGGCTAGTTTACATAGTTGGCTTTTCGTGAATCTGAAGCTCCCTGTTGTGGCTTAGCCTTATGTCTGAATAATGCCACCATGGTTTGTTCAACAAACCATGGCTTAATAATTTCAACTTTGTGTTATGTTTAAATGCAACTAAAGTAGGACTCCATTAACTGCTAGATATTGTGGCCAAAACAACTTTTATCTTTTAAATGCTATCTTGTGACATCAGAGAACGTTCATTTATCAAAGTAGACTCTTCTGGGCTGGAAAGAATCTCTTGTCTTTTGTAATTAAAAAAGGGGCTTAAAGGCATGTCAGTCACCTCTAACGTTCCACTGTTTAATCTGAGCAGTCAATAGCATCCATTCTAATGAAGATGTTCTCATTCAGTTTCAGGAGAGGATTATTTAAACTATTTGAAGGGTTGAGCGCATGAGATACTAACTGTGGATTATGTTCATTCATGTGCACACAAGAAGCATATTTAAGACTATGCTATAATCTCTTTCAAAATAAAACAAAAGACCATTTATTTTGGTACTGCACTTTCACCTGATGCTGACAATAAAATAATGGGATCTAATAGAAGAACAATACTGTGATATTTTTATGCTACCATAGGAGCAATTTCTTGTAATGTATGGGTTATAGCAGTGGAAGACCTCTGAGAAATCAAATAAAAGAGGGAGGGAGGGAGGGAGGGAGAGATGTATACATGTAGGTATGTACAGTATGCATAGTCTCTTTAGGGTCAGGAAATAGGGAAAAAAGGATACTGCCCAGAGTTGCTTTTGGTGAGATGGGCAGCTACATAAATGGGATGGAGGGACAGACAGTGAGTGCAGGAACAATAAGAAGAGGATGGTAGGAACTAAATAATGTGTGCAAGGAAAGAAGTTGGGTTATATCTGCTAAATTAGCTTTAAAAAAGATTTGTTTAAAAAGAGATTCCTAAAGGATAAAATCCTAAAGGAAATAGACATGATGGTTCTCTCTTATGCACGGCACTGGAGGCGTTATGCCTGTAATGCTAGCTCCAAAGCACAAGAGCAGTATGCTATTGCTATATTTTTGTGGTAGGATTTCCGCAGCTATTTGGCTGACCCTGAACTATATAGCAATATCACTTAGACTTATATACTGCTTCATAGTGCTTTACAATAATCTCTAAGCGGTTTCCAGAGTCAGCATATTGCCCCCAATAACCTGAGTCTTCAAAACTATGTAGAATTTTTGCCCACTCAAACATGGATCTTTACATATTTAGACCTATCTGTTCAGGTGAACTTTCTGTATACCTAGCACAGGATCCTAAAAGGGTAGATTAGACCATTCTGAAACATGGATGGTCTTCCCAAACCTCATAGCTCTGAGTAGAGTCTTTGCATCTATCTGTGTAATTTTTTTATACCTTCACAAAAAACTACATACAGAGATATAACCCTTTATGAAAAGCTACATCACAAAAAAGTTTGGGGAAAAAATCGATTCTACTATGTTCTGTATACTTAGGGCTTATATCTGTCTTTAAAAAAATCCTTTTGGTGATTTTTCACTCTCAGCCAGCAGGTCCTACATTACATTACATTATTTTACATTATATTGCATTAACAAAGCAATCAGGAACAATAAGACAGTACCATAGTTATTATTTTTAGGGACTTACAGTATTTTCTATTGATGAATACGATAATCACAATATCATTTATTTTAAAACAAAAGAAATAAATTCATGGCTAAAGGAGATCCCTTCCTTTGCATGAAACACCCACGTTGTTGAGTACTTCTTCTTCCTCCCTGAAAATACAACTAAAAATATTCTCAGCTAAGGAAAAGAGAGTGCTGATGTGTCATCTTCAAAACTAAGCGGCAGGATTAGATTTAATTTGTTTATCTTTGCAGGCTCTTGGAAAGGTATCAATGTGTTAAGTATGTTCAAGGAAAAAACGGCTGTCACTTTTGTTTAAATGCATCTCTGAACAGGGTAAGAGTATGTGCAGTATTAGTATTTCATCTAGCATTCATTCCTTCATGTTCCTGCTGGCATGCAAGTTGGAAGTTCTTTCTGTTGGCAGCTTTTGTTCCTTGGCCTGGAACCCTGGCTAATCTCAGACACATTGTTTATGGCAAGGACTAACAAGACACCATTTATGACGTGCCACAAAACTTTATAAAGCCACCCAGTGTCAACATTTTTATGACAGGTTGAAAATTATTTCAAAGAGTATAATGTATTTCCAGTGGTGTTCAAAAAGTGTCCTCTATAAATCATTTTTTTTAAAAAAATCATCCTTCTCAGAAAATTACTAGTGGTGCTTGAATGGGCAGACAGAAGATTTAAAGATCATTGTTTACTGTACTTAGTTTTGAGGCTGAAAAGACTATTTGGAAAGTTAATTAGATGTGACAATAGTTAAAATAACTTAGCATGCCATCAATTTAATTGCCATTTAAAAAAAAACATCAAACTTCTTTTGCCATTTCAGTTATTTTTTATTTATTTGGCTTGGATAAGAGATAATTATCATAAAATGATTGCTTGTAAGAAAGACAGTGATATATGATAAAAGAGAGAAACTAGTTAAAGATAACGAGAATTAGGTTTGACACAAACTATTAAATGTATGCATGCATGCATGAAAAAATAAATTCCTAATAGATTCTGATGGTGGTTTAATAAAAATTATACAGCAGGAAACAGATGTAACCTCAGATAAGAAGATCCCTGTAGCCAGTAGATGAATAACAAATTCAACCAAACTAAATGATTCAGTTGTAATTAGTTAGAGAAGCAATATGAAATACCCTGAAAAAATTATGGTCATGTAAAGTAAAAAAAAAAGTCATTTCCTTCCACTTAAAAGGTGCCAGCCATAAATAAATAAATAAATATAGTCTGTATTATTGTATTTCATGATGTTTTTAAGTTGTATTATTTCTGGCAAGTGAAGGCACACAACTTAAAAATTACTTGTAAAGGAAAAACTACTTTAAGCAGCAATTGTTGGCATTCAAGGTGCATAACAAAACAATAATTGAATATTCATTTGAAGCAGTGCCATCTTATAAAGCTGCTGTGGCCATTTTGCTTTTTTTGTTCTACTCATTGCCATATTTTTGACAAATTATGTGAATGTTTTCTTCCAAGTCCTACTATCATTTAAATTGAACACCAACATTTTTACAACACTGATATAAAAGTGCTGGCAAAATATCCAGGCTATTTATAACAAAAGAAAAAAAGAAAACTCCAAACAATAAAATGGCTCTCATAAACTGGAAGAGTGGTCTTGCAAATTTGCAGGAGGTGGACCAGTTCCAATATCAAAGAGGCACCATATTTACCACAACAGTAAATCCTGAATTTAAGATGATTCCCTGTCCCAGGAGAGATTAAACAGGGGGAAAAAAGATGATGAACACCTACAAAAATTCTATATGCTTTCCGTTTCCTTATATTGTCAGTCATCTCCTGAAATCAATTCTGGAGAATTTCTTTCCCCTCCTAAATATGTACAAATGTTGATTTTATGATATGCGTACATTAAGTATACCAAATGACATGTTCACTCCTATGAAGTGATTCACAGCATAATGGCAACATGATGGTGCCTGAATTTGCATTTCTTAAGTCTATCTCAAGGCAGAGCAATGGGAGAAGTCTCCTCTCAGACTTTTTTCCAGCCTGTAAGACTTTGGGTTTTACTGAGAAGATTCCAAACTAAGTGATTTTGGCACTTAGTTTGGAATAATACTGGGCATTGTTCACAGTATTTCCTGAAGCTGCCTAATTTGAAAATGTTCAACCTGCTCTAAGAGAATTACAAACAGGGTTACACTGTGCACAGAGAGGGCACTCCCACAATATTTGCTGAAGCTACCCGATCTGGAAATATTTCAGTGAGTGTTTCTGAAGAAGGCTTCATTTAAAAAAATCCCCCCTTGCCACATGAGGTTTCCCTCAGCCTTCTCTTGGTTGCAAGGGGCTGCAAAACAGTGGAGAATGAAGAACATGAACTACTTTGCTTTCTTCTGAGAAGCAAGAAATTTTGTCATTTTTAACAGCATTGACAGGTAAATTATTTGAGAAAAAAACTTGCCTTCTTGTTAACAATAGTATACTGCTCACAAAAATAAAGGGAACGCAAACCCCTTCAGTTCCATGGTAAAATGTTCCCTTTATTTTTTTGAGCAGTATATATTGTTACAACTTACAATAGTATTTTGTAACTGCAAAGAGAAGTTGTATAACCTTTATTCATTTGAGAAGCAAAGCAATGCTTGAAAGGTACATTGGAGGAACTGGGAGACACTGAAAAAATCAAACTTACTAAGTAGCTCAAACCACATTTTAAGCATTAGCTTTTTATTTCTCTCCTTCATTTTGATAGTAGTCTTATTCAGGCATAATGTCCTTAGCCTAATAAAGCACGGTGAGTTAAACAAGCATAATCAGGTATCTATAAACTCCTCATACAGCTACATCTTGTTTTAAAAAAGATTTCCTGATTTTTAAATTACAATGTTGCAAAAATTCTGAACTAAAGCAGTGTTTTAAATACTTCTTTAAGCAAGGATATGAAGCCAGGATTATCTGAACTAAATCTCGTCTGCTTTTAAGACTATCGGTTACTCTTTTTTCTATGCTAAGAGGGAGTTTGATCTACAGCTTTTCTTTTCCTCAATAACTATTACTTGACAAAAAATGATTTTTGTAATGATTCCTAAGATTATTGAGAGTTATTTTTTTAAGAAGGTGGGTGGAAGAAGGAGAAGCAAAGCAGACAAAATTTTTAATTCCTGGATTTTATTTTCTTTATTTTCTCTACTATTTGTTTAAATTACCAGCTCACTCCTTTATGGATAACTTAATTTTTAAAAAGCTATGATTAAAAATAATGGAGAAAAGGGACAAGGAAACTCAGGAATCCTACACCTACCCTTTGCCAACATACTGCAAGAACGGGTAATTGAATATAGATTTAACATCTGGCAAAATCAGTCTTAAAATGAAAAATCCAACCAAAGAGGCAGCTCTTTGGATTGAATGTAGCTTGGATTGATTACAAGAAGGCATTTGACTTGCTTCCACATGATTGGATAATCAAGTGCCTAGATACATCAGAAGCTTTGTGAAAAGATCAATGGCACAGTGAAAGACACAATTACTTGTCAATGGTGATAGACTGAGAGAGGTTAATATCAAGAGAAGAATCTTTCCAGGAGAATCACTATCATCACTACTGTTTGTCATTATGCTGATTCCTCTGTCAGCAATGCTGAACAAGTCATCAAATACATCTGCCAGGCTCTTCCACCTCCTTTCCAGGGGCAATCTGAAACTATATGGAAACCACATTATCTGAAATAGAATTACTGCTTAAGACTGTATACTTCTGTATAAAATATGTACAGATATTTTATAGAATTTGGACATATATTTCTCAAAGTTTGGGGTATGTGGAAGTTAGCTTCAATGTCTTTCCTGGCCCATGACATGCACTCATTTGCTGATTTAGTATAATTCAGCTACATATGGCTGAAGTCCAGGTTCTTTACAGGCCATGATCATTCCTACACTATTAATGTAGGAAAGGTAGGGTCTAAATCAGTGGTTCTTAACCTGGGCGGTACCGCCCCCCAGGGGGCGATTTCATTTTTCAGGGGGGCGATGGAACGAAAAGGGGCGGCGTGGGGGCGATGGAACGAAAAGGGGGCGATAGGGGGGCGATGGAGCGAGATGTTTTGGGGACACTTTTGAGCCTTCTCCTGCAGCTCCGAGCGTCCTCCGCCATTTGTAGAGAGA
>NW_015387954.1:0-36417 GCF_001527695.2 Protobothrops mucrosquamatus | reverse complement strand
GGGAGAGGAAAGAGAGAGGGAGAGGGGAAAGAGAAAAAGAGAGAAAGAGAGAGGAAAGAGAGAGAGAGAGAGGAAGCGCAAGAGAGATTTTCAGGGGGAGTGCTGGCTGTGTTTTCACTGTGTCTTTAGAGCAGACTGGGTGGGTGGTCAAATCTTTCCTCTCCCTCCCTTCCCCCTTCTTTCTCCAGGTGAGGAGAGAAAGAGAGGGAGAGAGAGAGGCACTTGCACTTCCTCTCTCTCTCTCTTTCCTCTCTCTTTCTCTCTCTCTTTTTCTCTTTCCCCTCTCCCTCTCTTTCCTCTCCCTCCCTCCTCCCTTTCTCCAGGTGAGGAGAGAGCGAGAGAGAGGGAGAGAGAGGCACTTGTGCTTCCTCTCTCTTTCCTCTCTCTTTCTCTCTCTCTTTTTCTCTTTCCCCTCTCTCTTTCTTCTCCCTTCCTCACCCCTTCTTTCTCCAGGTGAGAAGAGAGAAAGAGAGAGGGAGAGAGAGGCACTTGTGCTTCCTCTCTCTCTTTCCTCTCTCTTTCTCTTTCTCTCTCTTTCTCCTCTCTCCCTCTCTTTCTCTCTCCTCACCTGGAGAAAGAAGGGGGGAGGGAGGGAGAGGAAAGAGAGAGGGAGAGGAGAAAGAGAAAGAGAGAGGAAAGAGAGAGAGAGGAAGCACAAGTGCCTCTCTCTCTCTCTCTTTCTCCTCACCTGGAGAAAGAAGGGGTGAGGAAGGGAGAGGAAAGAGAGAGGGAGAGGGGAAAGAGAAAGAGAGAGAAAGAGAGAGGAAAGAGAGAGGGAGAGGAGAAAGAGAGAGAAAGAGAGAGGAAAGAGAGAGAGAGGAAGCACAAGTGCCTCTCTCTCCCTCTCTCTCTCTCTCTCCTCACCTGGAGAAAGGGGGGAGGAAGGGAGAGGAAAGAGAGGGAGAGGGGAAAGAGAAAAAGAGAGAGAGAAAGAGAGAGGAAAGAGAGAGAGAGAGGAAGTGCAAGTGCCTCTCTCTCTCCCTCTCTTTCTCTCTCCTCACCTGGAGAAAGAAGGGGGCAGGGAGGGAGAGGAAAGATTTGACCACCCACCCAGTCTGCTCTAAAGGCACAGTGAAAACACAGCCAGCACTCCCCCTGAAAATCTCTCATTTTCACTCATTTCAAGCTAGCAGTTGTGGTTCTACGTAGCTTGACTACCCTGTGATATATAGATTAAAATGTAATTATTAAAAGTCTCTGAATATTCAAACCTTGCCCNGCCCTCACATCCACAAAATTATTAACTTTATTCTGGGGGAGAGAAATGAAAGTTTATATAAATTCATTTCACATTTTAAGAGGTCTGCAGTATTGCAAAGTTGTGATTGAGAGGTTATGTTGGGGGAGGGGGGCGATGACAACTTCCTCATTGGCTCAAGGGGGCGATTCGTTCAAAAAGGTTAAGAACCACTGGTCTAAATAAACAATCTAGCAAGCGTACATAGTTTGGGGAAGGAATTACGGTAGGTTGGCACTAAAAGCTGACTAGCCATTGTATATATCTTCACTGATTGTACAGTGATAAAATGAAATGTATTTCTATCACTTATTTTGAAAATTAAGAAATTATGCTTAAAGAGAAAACACAATGAGCTTCCTTTCTGATGATTGGTGTTCATAAGATGTACTGTCCATTGAAGGTCACTGATGATTCTTCTTTTGGCATGTAGGTCACTAAGTAAGTGTAAGGTGAATGGATTTCCTTAGCCCATGATATCACTACTGCTATGCATTACGATGCTCCCTTTTAAAATCCACATTTAATTGGGCAGTAGCTTCTGGGATCTTATGAAGATGAGATAAAGCTGCTGACACACATTAGCCACCTTTTGACCCCTCTAAATGAAGATGTTATTAGTCTGTGAACTGGTACAAATAGTGTTGGTTCAAATCAAATCAAACTTTTATTGCTGCAGTCCAAGACCAGTATACATACAAAAATAGATTAATGTAAAACTGCAGTAAGACCAGTACAGAGTGTGTTGGAAACATAAGCACTAAAAGTGAACACTGTAAAGCTGTACAAAACAGAAGAGAGTATAAAACTGCTAAAAACAACCGAGCACATATTGTAGAAACTTCAGTCAAAAACAACTTAAATTAGTCCTACATCTAGGGGAAAGAATAACTAATAAACACTAAGAGCTTGCTGATTAGAAAATGGAGATTAACATTTAGAATTAAAAGTTGGGGAATAAAAACAATTGTTTCAGATTACAATAATTAAAATGATTATGAGACTGAACACAGAAACACCTTACACCAGCAGGGTAGGTAAGAATTCATACCTGTATACATAATGCCATTGCAGGTTCTGAATAATATGTAGGGCTTGAAATCTAGATCTTAACCTCAGTTTTCTGGTAATTGATACCTAGCTGGTTGATCCTACAATAATTACCAAAGGCAATCCATGTTCTTTTGAGGCTTATTAGCGTCCTTGAGAGGAAAATGGAATTGTCTATATATAGTGGGATTGAGATGCATCTATCAGGCAATTTGGAAAAGTGAAAATCTGGGTTCGGCAGATGGCTAACCATGCCATTAATGTAGTAGTTAAACAGAAGGGGAGCAAGTATACATCCCTGTTTGACCCCCTTCTGAGCTGAAACAGCTTTTGAAAGAAAGCCTCTAGGATTACACCTAACCTTGATTGCTGTGTCGATATAAAAAGAATGGATCAGGAAGAGAAACTATAGATTGATTGGAAAGGCTTCCACCATTGTTCAAGGCCTAATTTGAGATAAGGAATTGAAAGCAGCTTTAAGATCCAGAAATGTTGAATAAATGGCACACACAGGATATAGCTCTGTCCTCTGGGAAGTTTAGCACAACTACTTCCAGGATATGCCCACACATTTCTGTATGTGTGTATATGCAAATCCTCTTTGCTTTGGTAATAGTCCAAAAAGAAGTGAAATCTATGTATGCACACATGTGCAAAGGCAATCTTGAAAAGCACTTGAAGCAACAACTCTTGAGATTTGGCCCACAGTCACCTAGCCAGTTTTCATGTCTAAGGCAGGACTAGAACTCATGGTTTCTAGCCTGGTGCCTTAATAAAGGTATGTGGCTACTTTGCACTTTGAGGTGGACTAAATTACAAAGTGACTCTTCAAATGCTTTGCACAGCTCAAATGTCCTTATTTATATAAGTCTAAGAAGCAACCGGAGTGAGGTGGGGTGGGGTGAGAATTATGGGAATCCAAAGAGACAGTTTCTACCTTTGTTCACTTTGGAGAGAAAGTTGTCCTTTTGCCACAATGATCTGCACTCAAAATCTTCCACTGCACCCCAATGTCAAATGCAATTTCAGGATTGGGGAAGGAATTATTGGTTTTCCTGGCTGAGCAGATGTTTTGACTGAATGGCTTCCTTCTTCCAATCATTCAATTCTGTGACTGCATTCCCAGAGAGCCATGTGAAATTTCTTCTCCATGCTTACTACAATCCCTGTAACTGCCTTCTCTGCCCTGCAAACTTATTATCTACAAACAAATAGGCAGGATAAAAATCTATCATCATCATCATCATCATCATCATCATCATTATCATCAACAGCAATAATGATGTCATGTTCATTTAGCCTCACGAACTAGGAAGAGTAATTTGCTAAGTGTACAAAGCACTGCATTTTTGAACAAACGAAATCAAAAGCAGTTAAGATATATTTAGGGCTGGTTTTTTTTCAAAGATGCAAATAAGAAATGCAACATATAGCATCGTTTTTGATCATGTTCTTTATACTCTGGTTAGTTAAAAGTAAAAGAATAATTAGCTTTTAGTTCTATATTTAGGATATGTCTGTGGAAAAAATGGATTGGAGAAAGATGATGACATAATTTCACCTAAAAGAATTATATTCTCAAAATCCTTCTGAGAAGTTTAAGATTTGTTCCATTTATATAGGATAGTCTTACAGGAGAACACAATGGTATTTTATTTTATTTTTTTTATTTTTTTAAATTTCCCTACCCAGTGCTCACTTGGGAACAAATTAATTAGGGCTGAGCTGATCACACTATCTGTTGTTCTGCAGTCATTGCTTCTGCAGCCTTGGGAATTTTTATGCGAACAGCATCTATAAACAGTCTCACTACCCACTTGGCCCTGACCTCACTTTGTGCAGAGTTTCAGACAGCAGAAGAGAAGAGAAAGAAGAAAACCACAAAATAGAAAGACCTTCAAATAGAAATAGAATGACTGTGGCAAAAGAAAGCAAAGGTAATACCAATAGTAATAGCCACCTTGGATGCAGTTCCAAAACATCTGGAACACCATTTGAACACCATCGGCATTGACAAAATTGCCATCAGTCAATTTCCAAAGGCAGCTGTACTCGGAACAGCTTACATACTATGACAATATCTTTAAAACCATCAAACAACATTTACCTATCCCAGATCCTTGGGAAGGACTGGGTAGGTGGATAAAAATTCCAAATCTAGTCTAAATATCTGGCTGACTATGCAATGAATCATAATAATAATATCCTCTGCCCAAGCAGCTGCAATATTATTTACCATTAGTTTTTTTCAACTAATATGCTTGATTCTGTATATTGGATGAGCATTCTAAATAAATTAGACAGAATCATAAAAAGCAATACATAACAAAGCAAAGCAAAACAAAACAAGTAAATTGGCAATTGAAAATACTTCTCACTATACCACCTCACCATCTAGAGATACCATCTTGCCATCTTGTCTTGGACTCTGGCCCAATGCTTAAGGCATTAAGAACCTTATGAAAGGCCAATAGGGGCAGGGCCATCTGAATCTTAAGGGGAAAGCTGTTCCACAACAGAGACTGTAGCAATGATGGAATTTCTTCAAATCTGACACTGTTTTTCTCTACCGTGCGACATCCTGTATATCTAGAGCTGTTTAATCAACATACGGTAGTTTTAACCTAATTTATGAAATGTCTATGATTCTAATGCGATTAATTATGAATACAGTATGAGTGTGCACTTAGTGCACTTAAACAACATATTAAAGGTCTGGAAATCCAGCAAGATTGGGCTGCTCTTCCCAAGAATATTTATTTGAGCAGTCAAACTCCCCCTTTTAAAGCAGCAAGATATTTATATCAAATAACCGTCCCCAAAATCCAAAGGGCATTAACCTTAGCGCTCTGCAACATGTTTCTCACAATAGTTTTGAAGGGCCTATAGAAAAAAATACCATATGAGCTGAGACTGTGTCCCTATGGACAAGAGGCAATTGAAACTATAGCTCATGTCCTGCTACACTGCATCTTCTATAAGGATTCATAGACTCAATTTATAAACATCTTACTTAATAAAATGTCTGGGAAATATTGATCTTTTTTACATGCAACCACCATTATCAGATCAACATAAAGTAGTTTCTCCAGCACAATGAGATGGAGGATCCACCAATGGGTAGTGGATCCTCCATCTCCGTGCTGAGAAAAAGCGTTCAGGTAAGACAACGCCCCTTCTCTGAACATGGCCAAATTGTTACGCTGTGTGTAAAATTAGGCAAACTTTAACTGCCCACTGATGATCCACCATCAATTGGAATATATTATCCTGTCTTTTTTAATGTTATTGTTTTGAATGCTTTTATTTGCAAAGTTGGTCTGTGACAATAATAAAGATTGATTGATGGTTCACATTTTTCTTGATTTTAATAGCAAAGCAAGGCTGGCATAGATACTACACTCTCGCAATTGATTTCCTTGCTTCTTATCCAGCCAGATCATGATTGCTTACAATCATTATAACATCATCTGATCATCGAGTAATTCATGACTGGTGGTACTATCTAAAGACATCCTGAGACAAAAGAGGGTAATTAGGACAAAAAAAATTACAGTATGGTCTTTTCATGAATAGCAAATTTGATATAGTGGATAAGGCAGCAGGTTAGAAACTGGGAGACCATGAGTTCCAGTCTTGCCTTAGGTCCAAAGGTGATCTTGAGTCAGTCATTCTCTTTCAGCCCTAGGAAAAAAGCAGTGGCAAACCACATCTGAAAACTTGCCAAGAAAACTTGTCCAGGCAATTGCCAATGTGTCTTCGCCAAATCAAATAGCAGGAACAACATGCAAAATGTTAAACGCTGTATATTTCTCAAGTTAAATATTTTTGTGAAATGTTTTTCTCACTTTCTCTCACTCCTTAGTATAGGACGATCCATCTAAACTTTTCAGCAACTCTGATTCTACTAAGTTTGCCTACTTTTCTGTCTTTATTGCATTTTCACAGAACAGGCCAACGTAGTTCTTCCATAATATGTGGAATTACAGAATTATCTGTATAAAGTCTTGAAGGGTGATGTGTCATCATTCCTTGCACACAGAGTCCATCTAATCCTCCTTGACTTTTGAATTCCAGAGTTGAAGGTCTATAGGGATAAAGTCCGAGCAACACTTTGTCCTATTATTTTGGATTCTTTAAAGTTTGTTAATCTCGAAGATGTGGATAAGGTGTGTAGAGAGATGAGGGCCTCTACATGCTTACTTGACCTTTGCCCCTTGGCTGCTTAAATTGGGCAGGACAGATCCTGTGATTAAGGGAATGTAATATATTAGTTACAGATGGTACTTCTAAAGGAAAAGGATGGTTTAGAATTTGAGATTTTGGGGGGGAAGTGTGATATATTTTGGGTCACTAGGTGTTACATGATTTGTACATGCTTAAATGTAGAAATGTTGGCGTATTTCATTTAGGTGTGTTTGGTTATTTTTGCAATGATTATATAGATTATATGATTATATGGAATTATTTATTTACATTTTTTGCCTATAAGAGGCATTAATTAAAAAAAAACAACTTAACCTGACCTGAGAGGACTGCAGTTATAGACCAGATCCATTTCCGAGAAAGGTGATTTAAAAAGTGGTCACCTTGTAGTTCCAAATGCACATAAATTATACTACTTTTCAAGATCCATTTCAATCAGTCTTTCAACTAGGAGAAAATACTGATATTAGTTTGGTCACCTTGAAGAATGACTTACATCAGATATTGGATTGAGAATGGATGGGGGAAGTAGTGTTCTTAATTTGGGATTTGTCAGCAATTTCTAATCTTACTTTTTTTTATAATGTTGAATATCTTCTTGAAGATGTACTTAAACCTCTTTCTCAGTCTCTGTAAAGATGTATTTATTTTGATAAGGTTTTAGTTTTAATTTATTTTTACAGTGATAAAATATTAAAATTGCATAAAATGTATTAATATGTTTTTGAATTTCTCAGCTTTTTAGAATTCAGAATTTTTGTTTCTATGTATCATTAGCCTCATTGACTACTTGCTGGTATAGGAAAATATAGTTTAAATTAAATACAGGTAGTCCTTGATTTACAACCATTTGAAGTTACAATTGTGCTGAAAAATATAACTTACAACTAGTTCTCACACTTACAACCACTGAAGCATCCCCACTGTCACATGATCAAAATTTGGTGCGCTTGGCAACTGGCATGTATTTATGATGGCTGCAGTGTCTTGGGGTCATGTGATAACCAGTTGTAACTTTCCTAAGCTTCCAACAAGCAAAAGTTCTGATCCCAATTGTCGAGAACTACTGTAAATGATGTTGTTTGCGCAAAAAAGGAAGTTGTTGGACATGTAGATTAAGCTTGCTTAGCCAGGTTTTTGAGCATAGTCCCGAAATACAGTATCACAAACAAGAGCTCCCACAGAACAGTATCTTAAATAAAACAGGGATTAACAAGAGAAGAATGATTTTTGTTCTGTTCTTAAATAACATTAGTAGATTAAACAAAGCACATAATTGAAAAGCATGTATTTTTATTTTACAAATAGTTTTATGTAGTTCGGTGTGCTCTGTCGGCCACAGTTTTTAACATAAGTGAAAGGGATATGAAATATTAGATGACTCATTGTATACACAGCCAGTTCTTTTATTCTCTTACGATTTCTGACCAAAGAGGGTTTTAGTATTGCCTCTGTTTACCAAAGCTGGCAATCTAATGAATATGTTCACTTGAGTAGAAGGAATAGCAATACTTCTGGTCTTTATCAGCTCCTCTTAATAAGCATTATTAGAGAACACTGTGTTGGCTGTCTTGCATAATTCTGGGAGTAATTTTGTGAAGTATCTTCAAGAATGATCTTTCTTTAGAGTCTGGCTATTTGTTATATGAAGTGAAGTGAGAGGAACAGAGAAGAATAACATTGTTTGTTATTCATTTACAAGATTTCTATGCAGCCATTCTCTTGTGGAGTTTGACTTGCAGATGTGCATTGCTAGTGGATCTTTATGTCAAATTCAGACCTCTTTAGCTTGAGAGAATGATTAAAAATGAAAATAGTTCAAGTTTTTAAAATTCTTACCTAATGTAAGAAAATGTCATAACTGGAAATTCTGCTTCTCATTTTCCCCTGGTTGCTGACATCTCTGAGATTCTGGTATAAAAAGTAATTAGTTGGGCCTTTATCTGAATTCCTAAATATTTCAATTATTTGGATATCTTGATTCAGATAATAACATTGGCCACTGCTAGTACAGAAATCTAAATATTTAGTGCCATTGTCTTTGCCATCTGAAGTTTTTTTATCTTGGGCTCTTGCTGTGAGCAAAATTAACTAGTATTTTAAGATCCTTCTTACTCAGTATTATTCACAGCAGGTGCTGCAGATAATTTTAAAAATACTTAATACCGTTCTCTCTTAATTGACCATATGTTGGCCTGAACCAGAAACAGTGAAGTAGTGATAAATATGTAAGGATGAAAAAAAGCAAACACAAAAGAAAAAACATTGGCTAGAAACTGAGAGCTTATGAAAAATAATAATGATGATGCAATCCATTAAATTGTGTCTGATTTTTGCTGAATCTGTGTACCAGCTCTCTTCACATTTTCCAATTTTTTATGGCTTCCTTCAGTTGTTTTACACTCTTCCTGATGTCAGCTTTGATGTTTTAGGTGGCCTTGTTTCCTTTACTGCCAGCCATTCTGAGCATAACTGCCTTTTTCCAGTGAGTTTGAATTGCATAACATGGCTAAAATAAAAAAGGTGGATTTTTGTGATTTTTGCCTTCCAGTTATATATATGGTTTTGTATGCTCCAGTTCTTGCTTGCTTGTCACTTTTGCTGTCCAAAAAATGCACAGGAGCCTTCTCCCAACACCACGGTTCAAACAAGTTGATTTTCTTTCTGCCTAGTTTTTTTTTCATGCTCTAACTTTCACAACCATAGGCAGCTGTGGGAGACCCAATAGTGTAGGCTAGTCTGCATTTAGTTGTCAGGCTGATGTTCTTTCAGGGCAATTTGACACTTTATTTCTGGATTGCATTCACTGCTTTCATCAACATGTGGTCCTAGAAAGTGCAATTTTGTATGCATTTGATCTCTTCATCAATGGTTATTTTGATATTTTCATTCCTCACAGTGGTCATGTGTGTGGTCTTTCTGATAGTCAGGAAGAGGCCAAATGTCTCACTTTTCTTCTTTAATCCCTCCTCTGAACAGATGTGTCAGGCCATTGGTGGAATTGTGTCATCAGCATATGAAGATTGTTAATGTTCCTTCCTCCAATCTTTACTCTGATTTTTGACCCCTCAGGTTCCAGCTTCCTCATTATTACTTTGGCATACAGGTTGAATAAGAAAGGTGGTACTCCTTTCTTCATTTTGAACCAATCAATATGTCCATATGGTATTTGTGCAGTGGCTTCCTGATTTGTGTACAGCATCTGCACCAGTTTGGCCAGATGTGTTGGCATCCCCAGGTCTTCTATGGACTCTCCATTTCAAATATGATTGGCAGCTTCCACCATCCCTCTTTATTCATCCCAATGTGCTGATGGAAACCCCCCCCCCCACTATTCTGTGCTTTTTATGCATGAATAATTATTCTAAATCTCCAAAGAAATCTCAGTGTTATTGTATCCAGTTGCCTAATAAGGATGAGACTTGGAGGAAATATGTTGCAGTAGTTTGAGAGGAAGTAATTTCTGTTATGTAATAAGTGATGATAATGACAGAGGACTATCAATCAAAATCCAGTTTTGGTTTATAGCTTTAACTTCATTTGATATCTACTATTGAAACAGGCACATTTGTCATTTGGAATAAAGGACTGTCTACAGACAGAATAACAGAGTTGGAAGGGACCTTGGAGGTCTTCTAGTTCAAGATACTGTTGATACATAATTCTACTGTTCTTTATTATATAATATGAAGGAAGTATAGGCAATATTATTCTGTTATTCTGTATGTAGGCAGTCCTTGATTAAAAATAGTAAATGGGACTGGAATTTCTGTTGCTAAGCAATGCAGTAGTAAATTGTGACATCACAGACTAAAGCCATAACCTTCTAGTTGGATAGATACTCTGGGAGATTCTAGGATGTGGCTTACCCTGAATCTTTTCCTCTCTTCGCCATCCAGTTCGGGACTGCACATTCTCTTATTTTGGGCCTCTTTCTGGAATGTGTTTCCTCTTCCCTGGGAAGTTGCAGTGAAATTGTCAAAATTCCCCTCACTCCTCCATCTGTGAGAACTTCCTCACAACTTCCTTCTGGCTTCCAATAACCAAAGCCAGCAGGAAGTTTCAAATCCCAGATGGGTTGCAAGCAGACCTGCAGGCAGGTAAGTGACTGCTTCTGGGTGGGAAGGGGGTGTGGAAGTGCATAGGCAGCTGGGGAGGCATGGCTCAAACACAACAGGGCTGGGAGAAGACGTAGAAGGATGCGTGAGTGGCTGGGGAGCCTTAGCCTGAATGCAGCAGGGCTGGAAGAGAAGGATGCATGAGGGTATGTGGGTGGCCAGTGGGGCATGACACAAGCACAGATGATCTTGGACAGAGTGCATAGGTGGGAGAGACTTACCAGAGTGACTTGTGACCTTCTTTGACATCTTCTCCACTGACTTTGTGGGTGGGAAGCTGGCAGGATAGGTCATAAATGGCTAGCAGATCACATGACATGACATGCTGCAACTGTCATAAATGTGAGCTGGTTGCCAAGTGCCCAAATTGTGATCATATGACCATGAGGGTGCTGGGATGGCCACAACTTCAAAGACCAGTCATAACTATGACATGTTCAGTGCCATCGGAGCTTTGAAGGGACTCTGAATAAGTCTTGTCAATAAATTGGTGTAATTGGTATGTTTGAACATTGTCAGTTGTTGATTATAAGGTGGTTGAAAGTCAGTACTGAATCTAGTAAGATGCTATTCCTAAATAGAAAGTCAGAGCTTGGAATGCTCCCTGATTTTATGCTATCTTTGGATTTTCAGCTAGTAATGGTGGCAAGGAATCTATTTGAACAATTACATTTAAACTGCATTTAGTCCATTAACTGTAACCTTTGCTAATTAGATGTGATTTGGCAATATTCCTCCATGACTTGCTACAGCATACTTCAGCTATTACAGTGATTTCCCCTTTTACAACCATGTAATCCCTTAATTTGGGGTAGAGTTGGGGCAACTGGATAGAGCTGAGTGTTTACTGGCCAGATGCCCTTCCTGATGCAACACAGAGTTCATAGCAGATATTTTTTTCTTTGTGCCCAAGGAGAGAAACATTTGCTGCTAACTAGGATTGAACTCTCAACCTTCCGAGTGGGAGGCAAATGTCTTCACCACTAGGCCACCACGCCACTCATATATGCAGTATATCCTACAAATCTTTAAAAGCAAATTATGCAGTGACTGTGTGGTTGGTATGTATTCAATCAGTCACAGATGTTGAAACTTGGTGTCTGCATCAGAAAATCTGTTCTTGCACAGATCATAGACTACAAACCTGCAAAACTAAGATCTCAGTCCACTGCAGGTCAATTATTATATTAATACCTACCTTTCAGCGTTTGATCACTTGCACATGTGTACACATATGCAGAGACAAAGAGGAAACTCATGGCTACATCTAAGCTCAGAGAAGCAAACCATTACAGTCCATGGGTCTTATTTATGATGTCCCTGAACCCTCTGGGGCACATTGAATAGAGTTGATCAAGGAAAAATTAATCAATCAATAATGTTCAATAGTTAGATGAGCCCTACTGGATACAACCCTTACATGTCAATCACATGGCAAATGGTTGGTTATTCATGCTTTATAAACTGAAATTTGATTTTGATTGCATTGTTTCATTTCCTTCAAAAAGTTTCAAATGAAGCATGTAATAGCTACTGTTTTGAAGCAATAAAAGAAATTCTCTTGTTAAAGAATACAATGTTTAGGCTGACTCGGTGCTAGAGTCTGCACCAATAGAGAGATCTACATATCAGAGGCTTTTTCAGCTGCATAACACTATCCAAAAGCTGTCACAAGGAATTTAAGGGGAATTTTTAAACAAATTTTTCCTCTCTGAATATACTGTGGATACTTGGCTAACCTGCGAACAGGAAGAGATAAAAGAGATAAAAACCTTCTATTGGTGGCAGCTAAAGAAATCAAACTGAAGATGAATGAATGAGCAGTTTTGACCCGCAGTACTTGTAGCATGTTTATTTTGCTGCTTGAAAACATTTAGATAGAAATATTTATGTTAAATATAAATTTGTACCAATATCCAGAAAAAAAAGATATTGATGGAAGCAGACAAAGGGCATACTTGTACATAACATACTATGAAAGGTATTAGATGAAACAAAGGATGAAGCTCACAAAGGAAGTAGTTTTCTATAAGGAGAGAATCAAAAAAGCAAAATCAGTGGCTGAGAATAATAGAAACAAGAGGCAAATAATTTTTTCTGCTTTGTTGGAACTTACAAACAGCCTTGAGATTCTCTCCCCTGTGCCCCTGCCCCCTCATAAAAAAAATAAGAAAAGAAAAGGCAACAGTGCTGAATAGGAGACAGAGAAATGGATACTTCTTGTGAGATGGGGGGGCTGTATAAATTTAATGAATAAATGAATACAAATAAAATGTCTGAAGAAACGAAGGGACACAGCTGCACCCTGACAGGAAGTGAAGAACACAGTAACTCTGGTTGGTGACTTAGTACTAAAGGAAACAAAAACCTGCATTTCTTGTAGACCCACTGGTTTGTGAATTGTACTATCAGTCAGAATCTGTTAAGGCATGGATAAATGACATTGTCAAAAACAGCCACAATCCCATCATCATGGATTTTGAATATCTAGGACAGAAATGCAAGAAATTAGGAGTTTGGTATGATATTCTCATCCATCTTTCCAGTCTACAGAACAAAACTAAAAATGGAAAAAAAATAACTGCGAATGAATAACTGACTGTACAAGTAATTGATTGAAGAGATTTGGATTTGAGGGCCATATTCTCATAGATAATAATGGACTGCTGGCAGAATATGTGGTATACCTCATAAGGATTGCTAAAAAGATTAATGAACTTGAGTGGGGAGGTTTTAAATTACATTCTGAGAGCTTAGAGGAAAAAATCCTAAAGTAAAAACCACCTGTATATAATGTAGGTAGTCCTCGGGTTATGATGGACCTTGGGACCAAGATTGCTATTTTTATTAATGTGATCATAAAGAAGATGCACTGAAGCTGGTATACAATAAGGGCTCACTGAGTTCTGGAGAGACCAAATTGGCCTAAGAGCAAATGAAGAATAGAAAAGAGACACGCCAAGGCAAAATATCACATGGCCAGTACAAGGAAAAAACCTAGCAGTCAAAGCAGATTGCAAAAATCCTAGCAATGGCTAAGAGAAGGAAAGTTGAAGAAAGAAACAGAGGGGCTATTTCTGGCTGCACAAGACCAAGCCTTAATAACAAATGCATACAAAGCCAGAATTGGGAAGACAGCAACAGATACTGTAGCTAATGCTGCCTCTGCAAAGAAGCTGAAGAAATAGTGAACCATCTGGTTAGCTGCTGCAAGATCATACAGACTGACTACAAGCAACGGCATGACAAAGTAGCAACAATGCTATTTTGGAATATCTGCAAGAAATACCATTTGCCTGCAAACAAGAATTGGTGGGGTCACGAAATAGACAAAGTAATAAAAAATGAAGAAGCTAATCTGGATAGTGAATGTGGAAGTATTTGGAGACAGCAGAAGAAAAGCAAAGAACTGGAGAAGATAACAAAACACACAGACATGCAAACAGAAGTAGAACTTTGACAAAGGAAAACAAAGCTAACATCTGGAGCACCACTCTTCTACCATCACATTAAGTCACCATCAATCAATTTCAAAAGGCAGCTTTACTGCAACAATACCTTTAACCCTGCGAAACTACAAAACCTGCCTAAGTCAGATCTTGGGAAGGTCTCAATGGGTGAATAAACATGCCAAATCCAGTCTAAACATCTGACTGTGTGACCATCCATAATACAGGTAGACCTCGACTTACAACCACAGTGGAGTCCCAAGTTACTAAGCGAGACAACTAAGTGAATTTGGTCCCATTTTATGCTCTTTCTTGCCACATTTGTTAAGCGAATCATTGCAGTTGTTAAGTTAGTAACATGGTTGTTAAGTGAATCTAGCTTTCCCATTGATTTTGCTTGTAAGAAGGTTGCAGAAGGTGATCTCGTGACCCTGGGACACTGCAATCGTCATAAATACGAGTCAGTTGCTGAGTATCTGAATTTTAATCACATGACCCTGGGGATGCTGCAATGGTTGTAAGTGTGAAAAACGGTCATAAGTCACTTTTTTCAGTGCTGTTGTGACTGAACGGCCACTAAATGAATTGTTGTAAGTTGAGGATTACCTGTAATGATGATAATAATGACTGCATAAAAATAGATCATATATAAAATATGAAAAGTATCAGTTTTAATATACTTTTTGACTGGAACTGTTGATGCCAATAATAACAGAATAACAGCATTGAAGGTCTTCTTCCTCCTGCCTAAGCAAGAGAACCCATATGATTCCAGACGAATGGTTATCCAATGTCTTCTTAAAAATCTTCAGTGATGGAGCATCCACAACTTCTGGAGGCAAGCCATTCCACTGATTAATTGTTCTTACTGACAGGACATTTCTGCTTGATATTAGGTTTGATCTCTCTCTGATAAGCTTCCTTCCGTTACTTCTTGTCCTGGATGCATCTGATGAGCATCAACAAGGGCACTGGCGTTTGGTTGGAGATTGATAAGTTTTAGTTGTAAGACACTGCACTCTTCTAGATTCAGTCTGTTCCTATTGATCCTCAGAAATTTACTGACCTCTTTTTGACTCCAGACATTTATCAACCTCTTGAATTGTCCCATTGACCCTCAGGTAACCCTTTGGGGTTACCCTGTCTTAATGCATATAATTGAAACAACTCTGATGACTTGAATACAATGAAGTATCCTGTTTAGGGAAAAGAAACAGAAGCAGTAGAAAGGAAGAACAGTGCTGCATACCCAACTCCTTGAAAACCTAGGTAAATGAACTTAAGAATACTAGAGAGAGCATCTGGGTAAATCATAAATACTATTTTGGTGCCTGTTATCTGTCCAAAGAAGGCAATGTGTAGATCTTTTCTATAAGCAAATCTTTCAAAGCAGTATAAAGTAGTAGTGATGGGAGGACTTTAATTACACCAACTTGTATTATGAGAGAAAATCCGCCAAACATCATGCTACTAGAAATTTGTATGGACAAGTTTGTCTTTCAGAAGACAGAGGAAGATACAGAAGTATCAGCAATTCTTAATTTAATCAGAATGGATAATAAATAGGTAGAGTGAAAAATGATAGGAATTTTGAGGGTAACATATGCTGAAATTCTTGATACTAAAGAAAATAAAAGACTAAAGCTGACTGATATATATCATGGCACATACAGTACATACCATTAAAAAATTTAGAGTTGAAAGAACTCAGAGGCGTGATTAACAGAATTCCACAGCAAGAGGAAGGCAGGGAAAACGTGGCTTCACAAAAACTTTAATAAACATGTAAAAATGAGAAAAGACCAAGTCATCACAAAAGAATATAGAGATAATTCAATATTGCAGAGATAACATCAGAAAGGCTAAAATTCAGAATAAGCTGGTTTGAACGGAAACCAAGAACAACAGGAAGGGCTTCTTCAGATAAAAGCACACATTTTTTATATCACCTTCTCAATGACAATTGCAAAAATGCTAATAGGTAACAAAAAAATACGGGACAGATATCTGAAGATTAAAGTCTGAAATTAACAGCAAGTTTAGTGTAGCGGTTACGGCATTAGGCTAGAAACTGAGAGACCGTGAATTCTAGTTCCATATTGGTTACAAAGCCATCTGGGTGACCTTGGGCCAGTCACTTTCTCTCAGCCCTAGGAAGGAGGCAATGGGAAAACTATTTCTGAAAACCTATCAAGAAATGTGTGAGGACTTATCCAGGCAGTCTCTGAGAATCAGACATGATTGAACTGGGGGGGGGGGGGAACGGAAATTTTCAACAATGTAATGATTATTAAATATCAGTATGGATGTGCCTTTCACCACTAATCATAACTCATTTTTGATCAACTAACTCTTTTAGTAGACATAATGTATTTTAATTTCAGCAAAATGTACCTCATGACATTCTCATTAGAAAGCTAGTTAATTATGGACCACTTAACATGCCAATTAAGTGGATACATGGCTGGCTCAAAAATCACCCTGAATGATTCTTCATCAAACTGTAAGAAATAATTTTATGGGGATAACAATATATCACTAGGGTGAATTATCAAGGTGTACCATACCAAAGTATTTCATAAGAATATTTATTTAAAACAAAAAACTGGGTTGCATCTAGGTTTTTTTTTTCTTTTGCTAAAGTTTGCCAACCTTTTTTTGTTTTCCAGAAAATTACCTTCTATGTATTTATTAGCATTTGTATGCCACCCCGTCAAATGATTTTGCAACTCTAACTATAGACATCTCCCAGATCAACAACAATAAGAATAAATATCAGGGGTAAGGTATGTGTGGGGTTTGTATGGGGTTTGAATCGGCAGAGACAGTTTGTTGCAGAAAATAGAGAGCACAATTGTGGAGACTTGCCTTCTCCCATAAATATCCCCATCACCTTACCTGGGATGGGATCTTAAAGAGATCCTTTCTTCATGATCTGGCAGGATGGGCAAAGTCATTTAGTCAAGGTGACCTTAAGGTAACCTGACACGGTTAGATAGGGCTTTATAGGTAATAACAGTTTGAATTAGAACAGGAAACTGGCAGAGACCCTTGTAGACAGAAAGGCGGGGAGCTGACTAGTGAGTAACAGAAAGCAAACACTGGAATATCCAAGAGATAGAAAACTTGCTGAAGGTTCCCCCCCCCCCCCCATTCCCTTAAACATTTAGGGACAAAGGTTTAAAGCAAAACCAGACTCTTGGGAATCTCAGCTGCCCAAACCAAGAACTCAAAGTAAAATATCCAACCAAGGAAGTAAATGGATCTGGTAGCAGTTTGAGGATTATTCTCCTGCTCTCACACCACCACTATTAATAAGCTGTCCAGCCTCAGCAATAGGCATATGAGCAACTCTTTTCTTGAATTGTTTCTGGTCTCTTTCTATCTTCTGGGTAAGTCCCAGCCACTCAGCTTAGTAGGATGGGGGAGTTTGTATATGCAGGTCTGATAAGGGTGCTTTCTCTGTAGGCTTCACTCTGTTGTCCTTTGGCATCTTTTGTTCCCCTTAACCTTCTTTTCCAATCTCCCACACCTGGCCTTTGATCAGAGCAGCCTTTATGCTTAGCAGAGCCCGACTACCAGTTATTCATACTGTTGTGCCAAGGATAACTCACAAGCAGGATGGTGTTCTCTGTTCACCACCGAACCCTTCTTGCAGCCATGCAGTAATCATAAAATAAGCCATTTTGCAATGTGGCACCTGCCTGTTAGAAGCAGTTTGAGTTTGGCCTGTTAACAAATGGGCAAGGTTCATTTTATACCAACCCAAAATTTCCATATGGTCTTGAAGAGCAGCTCCAGATAGAATGAGTTACAGGAATCCAGTCAAGAGAGACCAAGGGCATGAGGAATAGTAAAGACCACAATCTGTTGACCTGCCAAAGCTGGGTAAAGGCCCTCCAGGCCACAACCTCCACCTGTCCTAGCAGTAGCTATGAGTTCAGGAACACCCTCAGGATGCAAGCTTAGTCTTTCTGTGGGAGTACAACTTGTTAGATCGCGCAGGCAGTAAGACACGAGTCGAGTGACAGTCAGCTCTCGGTTTATTGGCAAGGCATAAAGTAAATCCGGACTGGCATCTGGGCCAGGGGAGCCCTCTTTTATGGGATTCCCCTGGCTTGTAATCACACAATTCCATTGGCTGGTAAGACCCCGTTGCTAGTTAGCCAACCAGCAACGGGCATGANATTTGTATGGACAAGTTTGTCTTTCAGAAGACAGAGGAAGATACAGAAGTATCAGCAATTCTTAATTTAATCAGAATGGATAATAAATAGGTAGAGTGAAAAATGATAGGAATTTTGAGGGTAACATATGCTGAAATTCTTGATACTAAAGAAAATAAAAGACTAAAGCTGACTGATATATATCATGGCACATACAGTAAATACCATTAAAAAATTTAGAGTTGAAAGAACTCAGAGGCGTGATTAACAGAATTCCACAGCAAGAGGAAGGCAGGGAAAACGTGGCTTCACAAAAACTTTAATAAACATGTAAAAATGAGAAAAGACCAAGTCATCACAAAAGAATATAGAGATAATTCAATATTGCAGAGATAACATCAGAAAGGCTAAAATTCAGAATAAGCTGGTTTGAAAGGAAACCAAGAACAACAGGAAGGGCTTCTTCAGATAAAAGCACACATTTTTTATATCACCTTCTCAATGACAATTGCAAAAATGCTAATAGGTAACAAAAAAATACGGGACAGATATCTGAAGATTAAAGTCTGAAATTAACAGCAAGTTTAGTGTAGCGGTTACGGCATTAGGCTAGAAACTGAGAGACCGTGAATTCTAGTTCCATATTGGTCACAAAGCCATCTGGGTGACCTTGGGCCAGTCACTTTCTCTCAGCCCTAGGAAGGAGGCAATGGGCAAACTATTTCTGAAAACCTATCAAGAAATGTGTGAGGACTTATCCAGGCAGTCTCTGAGAATCAAACATGATTGAACTGGGGGGGGGGAATGGAAATTTTCAACAATGTAATGATTATTAAATATCAGTATGGATGTGCCTTTCACCACTAATCATAACTCATTTTTGATCAACTAACTCTTTTAGTAGACATAATGTATTTTAATTTCAGCAAAATGTACCTCATGACATTCTCATTAGAAAGCTAGTTAATTATGGACCACTTAACATGCCAATTAAGTGGATACATGGCTGGCTCAAAAATCACCCTGAATGATTCTTAATCAAACTGTAAGAAATAATTTTATGGGGATAACAATATATCACTAGGGTGAATTATCAAGGTGTACCATACCAAAGTATTTCATAAGAATATTTATTTAAAACAAAAACTGGGTTGCATCTAGGGTTTTTTTTTTCTTTTGCTAAAGTTTGCCAACCTTTTTTTGTTTTCCAGAAAATTACCTTCTATGTATTTATTAGCATTTGTATGCCACCCCGTCAAATGATTTTGCAACTCTAACTATAGATATCTCCCAGATCAACAACAATAAGAATAAATATCAGGGGTAAGGTATGTGTGGGGTTTGTATGGGGTTTGTATCGCCAGAGACAGTTTGTTGCAGAAAGTAGAGAGCACAATTGTGGAGACTTGCCTTCTCCCATAAATATCCCCATCACCTTACCTGGGATGGGATCTTAAAGAGATCCTTTCTTCATTATCTGGCAGGATGGGCAAAGTCATTTAGTCAAGGTGACCTTAAGGTAACCTGACACGGTTAGATAGGGCTTTATAGGTAATAACAGTTTGAATTAGAACAGGAAACTGGCAGAGACCCTTGTAGACAGAAAGGCGGGGAGCTGACTAGTGAGTAACAGAAAGCAAACACTGGAATATCCAAGAGATAGAAAACTTGCTGAAGGTTTTTCCCCCCCATTCCCTTAAACATTTAGGGACAAAGGTTTAAAGCAAAACCAGACTCTTGGGAATCTCAGCTGCCCAAACCAAGAACTCAAAGTAAAATATCCAACCAAGGAAGTAAATGGATCTGGTAGCAGTTTGAGGATTATTCTCCTGCTCTCACACCACCACTATTAATAAGCTGTCCAGCCTCAGCAATAGGCATATGAGCAACTCTTTTCTTGAGTTGTTTCTGGTCTCTTTCTATCTTCTGGGTAAGTCCCAGCCACTCAGCTTAGTAGGATGGGGGAGTTTGTATATGCAGGTCTGATAAGGGTGCTTTCTCTGTAGGCTTCACTCTGTTGTCCTTTGGCATCTTTTGTTCCCCTTAACCTTCTTTTCCAATCTCCCACACCTGGCCTTTGATCAGAGCAGCCTTTATGCTTAGCAGAGCCCGACTACCAGTTATTCATACTGTTGTGCCAAGGATAACTCACAAGCAGGATGGTGTTCTCTGTTCACCACCGAACCCTTCTTGCAGCCGTGCAGTAATCATAAAATAAGCCATTTTGCAATGTGGCACCTGCCTGTTAGAAGTCTGGCCATCACATTCTATATCAGCTGCAATTTCAGGGTCATGTTCAAAAGCAGTTTGAGTTTGGCCTGTTAACAAATGGGCAAGGTTCATTTTATACCAACCCAAAATTTCCATATGGTCTTGAAGAGCAGCTCCAGATAGAATGAGTTACAGGAATCTAGTCAAGAGAGACCAAGGGCATGAGGAATAGTAAATACCACAATCTGTTGACCTGCCAAAGCTGGGTAAAGGCCCTCCAGGCCACAACCTCCACCTGTCCTAGCAGTAGCTATGAGTTCAGAAACACCCTCAGGATGCAAGCTTAGTCTTTCTGTGGGAGTACAACTCATCGAAAGTCACAAGTAGAACCAATTGTCTGGCTTCTGGATTAATAGCCACCCCATCTTGCTTAGGCTGTGTGTGAGCTGTACTCCCCCCCCTAGCACACACCTAACGTCTAAGTATTTAGAGTATTAGATATACTAAGCTTGAAGTCCCTCCAAGTATTTTTTCTATTAGTGTAGAATGGAGATGCACAGCTTGTTATCATCCATATATTGATGATACCTCACTTGTGCCAACAGATGTACTCTCCTGGTGGATTCATGTGGATATTAAGCAAAATGGGGAAGAGAACTGAGACCTAAGGCATTCCATACTGGAAAGCTGAAAATGTAATCACCAGAATCTATCAAGCATATTTAAGTACCACTAATGCCAATAGAATTAAGCAGGTACTTCAGGCATTTACACTGAATATTATTTACCAAATGGTACGTTTTTATGTGTCTAAGGAGAGAGTTGAAACAAGCTTCGGATTAAATTATTTAGACATGTCATCTGCAATCAGTTCTGTATCAGGCCATGAATATCATCTCTTTGCCTATCCGAGAAATATAGGTAGCTAGAAGCATTTTTATTTACCTTGCTGTAAAGTGGCTGTTAATAAATATCTGCACACCTAGCATTATATTTGCTTGTTCCTGTCTCATAGGCTGCACTTCATTTATTTGAAATGCTTTTAGCAAAGAATTGCTTATCCATGCCTGATGTATACTGGGTTTCATTTTCTAAGGGAAACAAGCATAGGTCAAATGCTGGCAAGATGGATTGGAAACTGTTTCCAGCTGATGGAAATACCTTTTGTAAGTAAATGGGGGGATTTGAAATCTAATCCAGTCTCATGGAAAGAAAGCAGCGAACAAACATTCAATGTTTTAGTGGGAGAAATGGTCTGTATTTGGTTTTAAGTAAGAAACAGATTAGAAAAAAATAAGTTGTATAGAAACTATAATTCAATTAGACTTCAGATAATGTGTTAGGCAAGAAAACATTTTTAATGTAGTATTTTAAGAGCATAACTTGGGAATTTGTTTAATGTGTTTTATTTGCCTCTGCTATTTTTTTAGTTTTATTCTTTAATATTGTTCCATTCTGTTTTTACCGGCTAATGCAAATGCTTTTTATCTAAATCTGTTCAGTAAATGATCTAGTGGTTATGGTTAGAAAAAACTAGAAACAGGAGTCAGTGAGTTCTAGGCTTACCTTAGGTATGAAAGCCAGCTGGGTGACTTTGGGCCAGTCATACTCTCAGCCCAACTCACCTCATAGGGTAGTTGTTATGGGGATAATAAGAGGAAGAAAATAAGAATGTACGGTAGGTTTGCCGCCTGGAGTTACTTATAAAAATAATAAAGATGGGCTAAAATAAATATATTTGGTTTTAAGATGAAAATCTCTGTTTAGAAGTAGGAATCAGGAAATAATAATAATAATAATAATAATAATAATAATAATAATAATAATAATAATAATAATAATAATAATAATAATAATAATAATAATAAAGTTGGAAGGGACCTTGGAGGTCATCTAATCCAACTCCCTGCTCAGGCAGGAAACCCTATACCATTTCGGACAAATGGCTGTCCAGTCTCTTCTTAAAAACTTCCAGTGTTGGCACATTCACCGCTTCTGGAGGCAGGTTGTTCCACTGGTTAATTGTTCTAACTGTCAGGAAGTTTCTCCTTAGTTCTAGGTTGCTTCTAGGTTGCTAGGTTATTAATATTTTCCTCATGTAGTGGTTTCCCCCTGCTGTAGTTGTTTCTCCAAATTAGGCTAGGAAAATTATTTTAGGCTGAACTGAAGGCAACTTATTCTGAGGAAAATATACCCTTATTCCCAATTTTGCTTTGTCAGATACAAAATGGGGAATTGAGAAACTTATTTATTATTATGTTCCATTAATGGTAGAAACATATGTGTTTTCTATATTCTGTTCTATATTCCTGTGACTTTTTGACTTTCTCTTTTGCATTCTGCTGGTTTGTGGAAAGAATCTGTTACTGGGTTTGCAACTACTATCAATCTTATTTTCTCACAATATGTTTATATTACAGCTTTTTCTTGGGCTACTAGGTGACCATAAGAGAGAGCCACTTAGGTAGAATTGCAGTAGATTTAGTTTCTAAGGTTGTCAATATATCTTGATATTTTATATACTTTTAAAAGTGTTTATGAATCTTGAGGATCATACTGGAGCTATATTCCCAATTAAAATCTTCTACTAGATCTAATATAGTTAAAATTGATAAGAAAATTGTGGATGTATAGTTTTTCTTCTCCTACAGAACAAGTTGTTAATGTTAGAGAAGAAATGATTGGTCATTTTTAATTGTACTGTTTCTCATTTTATCATCCTAAGTTTGTTTTATCCCATTTCCACATTTTGTAGTTTTGTTTTTTAAAAGTCCCTAATGGTGGAACTTTTGTGAGCTGCATTTTCTATTATGATACTTTACGAAACCTAAACTGCTCCATAGTTCCCCTTTGTAAGCACTTTATTATTATAGCAAGGGCAAAATATGGAATTCATTTTTATTTTTTTTCTTGCTGTTTGCCCATAGAGGAAGCAACAAGAGAAAACAGCTAGTTTCATGAAGAAGAAAAAAGTGCAGTTCTGCTCCGTCAATTTGTCTGCACAGTTTCTGTACAAAAGTAATGTATGCCATTCACTGTCATTTTTGGGTATAGTTAAAAACACAAAATAAAATGTCTAGTGATTTAATATGATGTGTGACATTTAGATAATTTTTGCTTGATTGCTAGCTGGCAACCACACCAGTTGGAAAGCTAAGTTGCTGCTGTCTGATTTGCTTGACCTGCTTCAACAAAATACGTGAATGTGCAACTTAATAGCTAGTGTAAACAGCTTGCAATTCTTGCAAAGCACATTGTTTTCATCAGTTAAGTGGTACATGATCTAAGTTAATGTCATTTTAAGGCCATTCCTCTTTATCATTTTTATCTTTAAGTGGACCCTAATCTTTGTCCCTGTTAATATCCTAGGCTTCTGCTTACTAAAGCATCATTTCATTGTTCTTCGTTCTCCTGCTTCCTCTATTTTTCAGTGCTTTTTTTAAATATGGTTTGAACAGAGGCCTTCCTTTATCCTCTCCTTATCATTAGATAAGACTAAAACCAATATATTTTTAAATATCAGACTTTTGTGCCCTTTCCAGATTCCTATCCATGAAGGAATACAGAAAGAGGTGGGCCTGAAAAAATCCCACTCAATCATGAAACTAAGTGGCTTGGAACAATCCCTTTTCCTTAGCTTAATTTCTAACATGGATTGTTGTTAACCTACAACTGAGAATGAAAGTCACTTTAGCTCCTGGAGGAAAGGTCAGATTAATATCTGTAATTCTAACCTGATGCCAGATGAGAATGGTTTGAAGTATGCTCTGATCTAGCTCAAATCCACTGCAGTATATTCAGGAAAGAATCATGGTATTTATATGTTTTCAGGTGGGAATGTTTTATCATTAGAAAAAAAATTACACACATATGAACATCGACATGTGTGTGTGTAAAAAAATTCCCTTTAAACACTTAAGCTACATTTGTGCAACATTAGTCCTTCCCTCAGAACTACCATATTATTGATGTTGACAAATGCCTTTTATTTATGAGTAAAAGATTGAAGCCTTCTTTGAACTTAAACCCAACTGCTGATGACTTCATGACTTTATTTATGCATTGTTCTTGGCAGGAATAAATACTGAATTGGGTAATCATTATCTTCCATGCTATTTTTTGACCTTTCAGTCTAGCCTCCTGCTCTAGCCTTTCCTAGTGGTCTCCTATCAAAGGTCTGACATGGCCAAATCCTGTTTAGTCTTTGGGTTCAAGCAAGTTAGGCAGGTGCTGCCATCTACTGAAATCAAAGTCAGAAATAGAATATACCGTACTATATGTAACTAAATTTTCTATCAGGGAAATTGCTTCTTATTCTTGAACTGTCAGTCTGCTGAATAACAGTTGTTTCAATATTGGTTAAAATTTCTTCTGATGTGCTAATTCCAAAATATGTAAGTTGTCTTTTTCCTGTTCTGTCTTTAGAAGAATGCGTGAATACTGATCCTTAAAGTCAATTGTTTTGATGGTGCTTTTTTGCAGATACGTCAGATTGTCAAACACTGTGATCATACTGGTATTCTAATGAGAGTTGCTTTCATATTGGGCTGAGCGGATGTCTGTTATTCTACAGAGGAGTGTTGTATGCACTTTCTTAGATCCTTCATACCTTTAAAAAAATGTACTGAATTTCAAGTTTAAAATTTTCTGTGCACTGTAATTTCCAACGCCATGGGGTGCATTCAGTATTTTATTCAACTCCAATGATGAAGCTTAAAAACATCACTCTTTCCGTATGTAGGGGAGAATGATAATCCCATTATCAGTGCTTTTTTTCTAAAAAAAAAAAAAAAAAGGTGCCGGAACTCACACACGTCATACAACCCGCCTTGCGTACCCTACAAGGTTCCATCCAAAAAAGGTGCCGGAACTCCGTTCTGGGCATTCTATGAGAAAAAAAGCCCTGCCCATTATAGAATTAGATGAAATAGTCTTCCTAACCTAAATGTGTCTGAATTGTAGACTGTTCTACAATTGGTTTTTAAAGAAATTAAAGGTGGGAGAAGATAACATTGACAAATTCATCCTTTATGTAGAATAAAATTTCTTAACTGTTTTACAGACTTTGGAAAGAAAAGGGGTAATGGTGTTTTACAATACACTTTCAATTTCCTTCATTACGGTTGGCAATTGAAGGTACCTTTAAAGATTTTTAATAAAATGGAGAAATTAGGACTTTCTGAAAGCAGCATCTCTTTCTGAAGGTTCAGGGGAGTCATGTGCAAGAAACATTCACTGGAGAAGCTGGTTCCAAAAAAGGAGACAGCAAAAGCAGCAAGGTACTTCTGTTTTGGCTGCAGTGGCTGGACACAAAAGGTGAAAGATAGGTGCAAGGAACTGGGAGGGAAGGCAGCTGAATGAATGAATGAATGCATGCTTGCTGGAGTGGACTGGGATAGTTGCAGATTCCCGAGATGTAGCAATCAGCCCCAGAACCACGTTGTTCTAGGACTGCTTGCTGCCCCACAAGGCAAGGTGCAGGGTGGCCAGAGAGCATATATGAGGGAGAAATAGGCCTGTGGGGGAATTGGAGGCAGTGCCTTAACTTACTGAGTCTTGGGACTTGGAGGGACCAAGCTGAAATGGTTTAAATGGGAGTGCATACTCACTTAATGATCTATGATTCTTGGTTAATGACCGCAACAGGGATGCTAGGATTGCTGTCATAAGTTGGTGCAGTCACATGATAGCTTGCTTTATAAGCACATTGCTTGGTGATAAAAATCCCAGTTCCAATTGTGCTCGTAAATCGAGGACTATCTGTAGCTCTCTTAAATGATACAATATCTTTTGCCGCAAATTTTTATTCTAGAATAGGTTCTAAACACGCTTAAATAGATACAAAATACATGGAAGAACAATTTCTACCATTATTAAAATCCAGAAAGGAATCCAATCTGGGAGATTAGTGTAGTTGCTCTTGAGTCAGAGTGGGTAAGTTCTACTCCTTTGAAAAAGTGCTAGACATTTGCTAGATCTAAAAATCATATATTTTTTAACTAGAGGTTTTTCAAACTTTACATAATTAAAACAATTGTAAATGAAATTATTCCATTTCTTTGTATTTTATTCCTTATTCCTATTTCTACACTATGATCTAATTTTAAGATTAATTTTACTTAATATAAAGCAAAATGGTTAGAGCTACTTTTTAACAACAACACTTGAATTATTTAATATCCAGCTGCTAAAAAGATGATGAAATCTGTAATAGTGTATTACTTCCTCCAACTGTTAGCGTTCATATGATGTGCTCTACTGCTGTACAATGTCTTCATGGACATGGGAGATAACTAAATGGCCTGTAACTAACCAATTGTGCAAAGGCTATGTCACTTGTACATATTTAGCAAACCTTTGTTTGATGTACCATGCCCAAGATGACAATGATATATAGTGGTTCTGCAGTATGGTTTTAAGTAATATTGTCAAATTTCATTTTCCTGTTTCAAAGAAGTTATCCTGTCCTAAGTGGTAGACTAGGAATTCTTTTGCAATTTTCCTTACAACTGTGAAGTTTGGTTAGTGACAGTAGCCAAATAGGCTGAGCTCTTTCTTGATTCTGCTATCTAAGGCATTCTGGAGAACCAATATCCACCATTTGATGTTAAATAAATCAGTGCTCAGACTTGAATATCAGATAGTTTCATATATGACAAAAGAGATCCAATTCCTTTTTTGGTTGGTAGATAGCATTGAACTTTTGAGTTTGTTATAGACATTTCCACAAAATTGCTGCCTTGGAAGGCTTGCCTATCCATTAAATATATGCCATGGAAAATATTCACTGCGTAAAAAGTAGACTAGTGGAGCTAAAAAGAAAGGACATACAGTATATAAAATTCATAGGTAGAATATGAGTTATAAAACATGAATACTCTTTGAAACCCTTTTCTGCCCTATCACTTATTTTACAGAAGGCAAACAAATAAAGCCCACAGAAATAATGTGATGAAAGTAAATGAAAGGTCCCTGTGGGTGGTTGTCAAAATGGCAACAGCAGTGTTGCACCATCAACTCCATCACATTTGGACATGCATGTGATATTGCACAACACACCTACAGAAAAGGCAGGGCTTGTGTCATGATGCAGCTTTTGTTTTATAAATAGCGAAGTATTGAACAGCAAGCATAGAGAAACATATGCACTGAAGCAAGTATCATAGATCTGTCAAAGGCACATGCACAGACTCTCAAGAGCTGGCAAAAGTCAGATAAGCTACCATTCCTAAGTAACAGAATATTCTGAATCAAGTCCTGCTCTCTATGTTACTGGGGAAAAAAGCTGCACAACTTTAGCTTTTATATGCTTTGCTTTGAAGTTTCTCTAAGGCAAGAACATGCAAAGTTTCCCAGGGTATAAGCCACACTTGGCATTTGGATGTTCTCTACAACAGCACTTCGGGACAAAGGAGAGAGTGAGGCCAGAATAAATCAAATTTAGATTTATATAGTTATATTAATTTGACTATTTTAAATGACTAATATTTCTGACACATTAAAAATTACAGTTCAGTAGCAATTTTTTGAAAGGCTCAAGGGCCTATATCACTGTACCTGTGACTTTTGAGAATTGCACATGGCTTCCGACAGCTCTCTTGTGTTCTATAGCACTAGAAAGCTCACAAAACATCCTAAAATTGAAGAAATATATCTCTCTAGTGGTAGTATTCAGGTAGCTATTTTTCATAGATTATTTCCTTGCAATAATGTTATGCACAATGTGATGGAAATAGCTTTTTCAGCCTGCAATTTAAATTTAAATATATATCTCTGAGAACAAAATAACTGTAGGGGATGAAAAGAAAGCAGAAAGGGGTTGTCTAAATTAAACCATTAAAGAATTCATTGAGGTAAAGATTTGACTACATAATCTTAAAAAAAACAGGTGCTTCAGATTGGTATGATTTCGCTGAATGTATTATACCACAATATATCTGAATTGTAAAACAAAATTGGACTTTTTGAAAATATCTTCACTTTCATGGTTTTTTTTCTTTTTCACTCAGAGTTCTGTACCTCTAAAGCAGACTTGAGTCTTGAGAGACTGTTTTGTGATTTGCCCAGGTGCCTACAATAGCTAATATCCAGCTTCTGCCCCACTTACACTGTTGCTGCTGTTGCCCTTTTAAAATACATAGCAGCTTATTGGGTCTTTCAGAAGAAAACAGTGCCAAACTGCTTCTGTGTTGCTGCCAAGAAAAGTACCTGGAGGTATGTGTGAAGTCACCAAGGGTTGACCTTGACTCAAAGATTTGATTATTGTTTGGGCTATTTATTAAGCCCTGAGAAAGTTAGCAGCCATTTCTTCAGATATTTGGGAAGGCCTCTATTGTTCCTTGAGTCAACTGCAAAAAGAGCCGGTCCCACGTGAGCAGGTGTTTTGACCAGTGTTTCTGACTGATCATAGAGCTGTCTCAGGGAGGATGCCAGAACAGCTGCTAATGGGCTTAAGGACTGAGGTACAACAGTTACAGTGACATCATAAAGCACCAGAATGAGCAAGTAACTGAATGATGAGGAGTTATGTAGGAGGATTGAGTTTCTGTTCCTGCACTCTGATCTACCAGTTGGCACAGCATTCATCCTTCAGGACTGCTGTTAGGGCCAGAGTGAGATGGTATACTTTTCTCCATTTGTTACAACTTTTAAAGGGGAAGAAGTCCCAGGTAGGATGAAAATTAGGCACTAAAGTGTGGTGAGGTTGATAGTGAAAACTCAGTTGAGCTTCCCCAATGACATATAGGCAGTGGCTGATGTGTGAAAAACATGTACCATAGATTCCACAACTCAGCTAATGAAACCAGGCTGCTGTGCCAAGAGCCAGGTTTGAAAAGAAGCCAAACAATGCTTCCCACCTCATTTTCCTTATTGGGTTGCTATCTGGACTACTATCTCACTTGCAAGTCTTTCCCTGGTCCAGAGTTAGTGCTTGGTCACCCTGATCTGAGTGCCTCCCCCCAACCCACTGGAGTTGAACCTACACGACAGTAGGCCATCTTCCCTACTAGATCTGGTCCCTCTACTTATATATTGCACTTACTGCAGCTGATAAACTCTCCAGAGTGTCTTAGGGGTCTCAAACAATGCAGTCGCTCTGAGAAGAATGGAGAGGACCAGTGGTGATTTGAGCACTGGAAAGGCAAGTGAACACTGCAGTCTCTTCTAAAAAGGCAGTAGTATACATAGCAGAAATTGGGACACTCTTCAGTTCTCACCTGTTGCCTGAAGGGTGCAGGGATTGATGTTAGAAAAAGTTGGGCTTGTGGAGGGGTTAAGCCCTCACACCCCACAAAAAATGTTAGCTTTATCTCTTCTTTCATGTTTTCCATAGGGAAACAGGCAGATCAGCCAATTCTTTAATTCCTGGGCTGAAATTATGTTGATGAATTGTTGGGTGCAAAATATTGTTAGGGTGATTCTGGGCTGTGAGCTTGAGCCCCCTCAAATAAACCTTTATTTTCCCAATCCTTATGTTGCTAGTTGCAATGTGCTGTAAAAATTACATGCCACAGAATTGTCTCATATTTGTTAATTGGAGGTATTTTTCTCTAACAGTCTGGTATTTTTCTTACCACAAGTATAACTGTATTTCTTTTCCTTCTCCTCCTCCTCTCTGCTGGAAAGAGGACAGAAATTAGTGAATGAGTGTGTGTGTGTGTGTGTGTGAGAGAGAGAGAGAGAGAGAAAGAGAGGGGGGGTAAAATGCAAATGAGAATCAATTACATTTATAAATGGGGTGCCTTATTTTATAGGCAATTAATTTTAATCAGTAGCGTAGAGGAATAAATGAGAATTAATATTTATGCATGCTTCTGTAGTTATTCCTATAGTTTGTAAGCAAAGTATTATGTAACCATTAGTAATTCATTTTAATTGTAGGATTGTTTACAGCTGTCCCAATGTCCTGTTAATAGTCTCAAATATCGATAGAATTTATGTGCTTAGTGAAATACAGCAAACTGAAGTATATACAGAGAGCCAGTTTGATGTAGTGGTTAAGGCAGACATGTCAAACTCTTAAATCTTTCGTCTCTTCAAATATTGTTCTAGAACCTTGATTCCATTTCATTTCTTTTGTCGCTTCTTATGAACTTCTTCAAAGTTTTAACAAGTTTCTTTTGTAAATTCAATATAGGAAAGTTATCCAAGTCATCCTTCTAGTTATTTGTCTATCCCTTAATAAGACAGCCAATTCAATTGTATATCCAGTATAGCATCTTTTTTCCATATCATTCTTGCAACTTATGACTTTTAAATCCATTTTCAGATCAGTCTCAGTCTTGCCCAGTAAAACTTGTTTCTCTCTCATAACTTCTTTTAAACACAGTTTGTCTATAAAGGCAGACACTTGTAAAATTAACTTCTGAGTCCATTGTTCAAAAATATCCTTCAATATGTCCAATGTTAAAGTATTTTTATTCTGTATTAATAAGTCAAATGTAAGTTCTACTGTACATCTTTTAGTTATATCACCAGTATAATACCACCTTCATAATAAATCAATGAAAGGCTATTTTTTAAAAAATGTATATACATGAAACAATACTGTAGATAATTTTTTTTCATTGTCATCCATATGTACATAACCTCTATTCCAGTGAACCTTGTATAAAGATTAGGAAGCTCTTGCCCTATAACAGGCTATCCAAAAACTGGGTTTGCATATTTCATTTTGGAAACTCCGTTTTCCAGCATAACATGTATAAACCCAGCCTGTGATTTATGCAGCAAACTATGATGAAACAAATGATGGTTTTAAAATTTACTGTCTGATGCTATCAGATATTGTCTTCCCCAGGCTCCAGCAATTTCTCCAAATTTCAAATTATGACCTTACACTTTCCTTACTGCCTGCTACTCTTTCTTTGTTTGAACATGGAAACTCTTTGAAGAACAGCTTGGGCTATGCCACTGAACAACAGTCCCATTCCTAATAATTCCCTCCAGATATATGTCAAACACCATTGCGATAAAAACTGATCAAAGCTGATACTAGCCAAGCTTCACCTTGCTGCTCTCTTGTGATTGCTTGGCTTATAATTTATCTAGTTAAGCAAGTTGCTGGACTAACATCTTCAACATACCACAAGCACATTTGTTGCTTTGTTGGTAATATATTGTGAACAGCTGGAACAGCTGCTTTCTATATCTCATTCAGACATAATGCTTAGTAGGTTACTTTAGGCCAGTCACTGTTTTTTTTTCAATCTGATCTCACAGGATGTTCTCATATCTGCTTCTGAGGATAAAGAGGAAACATTTTATGGTGTTCTGAGTTCTTATGGGATTATTTTTTTTAAAGAACTTAAAATAGTAATAAAAAGGTAAGCAACCTCAAATTATATTTATTGTAAAGAAAATATTTTGGTAAAGATCATATTGAATCAGAAATTGTGGAAGAAATGGGGTGCCTGGTAGGGTATTTTCATTATTGAAAAATGAACCAAAAATGACCAGCAGAAAGCAATTAAGCATCTCTTTCCACAATTTTTCTATTTATTTATTTATTTATTTATATTTGGATTTATATCCCGCCCTTCTCCTCGCGGACTCAGGGCGGCTGACAATCAATTAAAATACATAAATAACAATTACAAATTTAAAATTAATTAAAAGAAATATTTAAACATTGTCCAATTAAAATATAATTAAAACCCCTCTAAAAATTACCCTAGGCCAGTCCTGCAAGCTGGAACAACCAAGTCTTAAGGGCGCGGCGGAAGGAAGGGAGATCAGGGATGACCCTGATCTCTGGGGGCAGTTCATTCCAGAGGGTGGATCATCATCTTCTTGAAGCTGTTTCTTTGGTGGGGGGAATAATAACTTTTTTCAAAGTAATTTGCATGTACTTTGCAATGGTAAATTAGCCTGTGAAATATTCTTATTCCATAATGTTATTGTTGATTCAACTACTGTTAGCTCAAGCTCATTTACAACATTTATCCATTTTTTTAAAAAAAATCTGTTGATAGAATTAAGTGCACTATTTTAATGTAATAAGCTTGTTTGTATATATTGATAGTTCTCCGTCAGTTTAATAGCTTTTTTCTACACCTGGTTTTTCCACTGGTTCAACAGCTTTTTTTTCTTCTATATCTTCCCTGCATTAATACTGTTCTTTGAATGTCTGAATGTTTCAAGACAGTAACCAAACAAATCACATTTTTCCTGCAGCATATGTATTGGAGAGGCTTAAGTGGAAAAGTTATTTCTCCTAACTATACTGTTAGATTCACCCTTTTAATATTTTGAAAATTTCTCAACATTTTCCAGTAGCTCATTTTCTGGTACATACACTAAGAACAATATAAATTATCTTCCAAATTCCACGTTTACTTCTAAAATAATTTCATATTAGCTTGCAGTTAAGTATAACTATGATTGTTCAATGTGTTTTTGAAGTAGCATACGATTATAAATCCCTATAAAATTCCCAAACATTTTGTTATTTTCATTAAAAATTAAAGGAGACTTTTGGACTTGACTGCTTGTTTGAGACCTCTCAAAAATAGCTTTCCATATTAAAGTTTCCTGAATTAATTATCACAGGGAGCAGTGATATTGGTTTATTGCCAGTACACCTGCTCATAGCAATGGTGGCAGGTTACAAGTGAATAATGAATATAAATTTATTTTGCATATTCATATGAAAACAGCTGAGAGAAAAATGTAAGGTGAGCAAATGTTGATCAAAAAATTGAAAGAAATTTTTGGCTATTCTTGAATAGCCATATGGTGAATATATGTTTTTAATGCTTCCATTATCGCATTAAATATGAACATTAAAATATGCCACGACTAATATAGAAAGCTAATATGTAATTGTTACATATTCTAAATTATTTTTTATTGTTTGCAGTTATTTATTTTTAACAATAACAGCTTCTTAATATAGAAAATTTTAAATTAGAAAAGTTACCTGTTTGTTTAAGAATTCTTGCTTCAGTGTGGATTAGAACTAAAATTTCAAAATCAAATTGTATTCATTTGAGAATTACATTAGGAAGTTTTCCCCATCTCTTTCAACCTCTTAATGTTTAACTTACATTGTATTTATGTATGTAGAAGGTTAGGAATACCCTATATTCGCTCAAGTCTGATGCTAGCTCTTACTACAGAATTCAGTTTTCCTTCTTATGTCAAGTAATGCTAATGGTGCTTTGAGCGTTCATTTTTTTCATATTATGTGATCTTAATGAATGCAATGGTTCATTTCAAAAGAATGAAGACATATAGTTCCAGTGCCTCCTTGCTATTCAGTTTCCTTTGGTGGATCATAAAAGGATTTTTCAAGTTCAGATCCATGGAATCCTAGGGTTCTGCAGGAGGTTTTGTGTGGTGGTTAAGGTGCTGGCCTAGGAACCAGGAGGCCATGAGTTCTAGTCTTGCCTTAGACATGAAAGCTGGCTTGATGACTTTGGGCCAGTCACTCTCTCTCAGCCAACCTATTTCACAAGTTGATTGTTGGTGGAAAAGAGGAGGGATAATAGATATGTTTGCCACTTGAGCTATGTATAAAAAATAATAAATAAATGTGATTGTGTTCCATGAGAATCTATCTGGCTTTGTCCCTTGAATGCAGTCAGCAGTGTCCAGAACAAACGTTTTAAGGTACAGTAGAACGGACAAACAATCGCCATGATCTTTACCGAAGAAAATGTCTTGGCTTCTTCTGCAAAAGAATGCCACAGTCAACACTTGCTTCTGTAAATCATCCTGCTTGGTCTTGCCTTCCTCTCCTTCCTCTCAGCAAGGTCAAAGAGGAAGTTTCAAGAGAAACTTCAAGGTTCACTCTGGGCTGTGATTCCTAATCAGTTCTTTTGTTATGGACAGAGAACAAAATGTTGTTTTATTCCTTATTTTCTATCATCTTTGGCACATAATATTTTTGAAATTAAATGTATCTGGCACATCACTAAATAGTGGGCGAAGAGTTAAGAATGGCCATTAGCTGTTCTTACATCTGCACCAAGGGAGAAACATTGGGTAGATTTTGCTATTTTAATTCTTTTTGAGTAAGAATAGTTAGGAAATTCCAGATTATATAATTTTTCCTTAGGTATCACACCTCTAACAGAATTTTTGCTGGGTAAATAAAAGCGACTATTACAAATTGTGTGTTACTAGTGTGAGTGATGCATGAATGAAACCGGGAAACGAATTTACAGGTCACATATTGGTGAAGGAGTGAGAGACTTTTGACTCCTGGTGACTGCCAAGATTAGTTCCTGCAGTTTTTTGGGCAACATTTCAGAAGTGGTTTGTCACTGCCTTTTTCCTAAGGCTGAGAGAAAGGTCATCGAAAGGCTAGCTGGCTTTGTACCTAAGGCAGGTCTAGAACCATAAGTGGTTATATAGAATGATAAAACCACCTATTTATGAAGAAACCGACCATCAAATCAAGTCAAATTGTTCTAAGATATTTTCAGTCAAGTAAAGTCCCATTATTTTTTCACAAGAATTGGAAGATGGTCCTGAAAAATATCTTTTAAAAGCTTCTATTAAAGTACATGCTGATGCTAGTGGCATTTTTTTCAAATACATCCTTTGCCTTATCCACGGAATCTATAAAAAGAGAACTGGAAAGAATGGAACGTGGCACTGTGCCACATGTCAGATATAGCAGCTGGGCAGTTCTCACTGTAGTTGTTCCCCCCCCAAAAAAAAAAGATGTTCTGTTAGATTGTGTGGAGATTACAAAATGACTATTAATCATTATGTAGAACCATAGCTACAGTCATTATCAAACTGACTTATTATCAACAGTACGTGAGTTATACTCAAAGCAATACCAAACTATCAAGATTTTAAAGAAGTATATCAATATCAGAGACTTAATTTACAATGTCATCAGTTGCCATAATTTTTCAAAATATAGTAAATCAAATATCACAAGGTGGGATCATATGGGCTGCTTCCTGGATGCTTCCTTTATGAAATAACCTTTCGCTTTTCTAGGTAATGTGCTAATTAGATTTGAAACTGTGCAGCACAAATAAAATGGTCTAAGTGTCAGTTTCTTCTAGGGTACCATATTGATCAGCATCACCTCCATCCTGCAGAAAATAAAACTGATGCAGTGTGATTGCACTTTCACTCACAAATGTATCTGAACTACATTCATTTTAGGTCTGTTAAATTACTCTGGATGGTTCTTGTCAAACCTATCCACATTGCTGCAACTGCAACATGAGCTGTTGCAGAAAGACGTCAAGTAGAATTGATCAGAGAAATGGGGAAATGCTTTTCAGGCAGCAAAGCGAAAACTGTTAAGCAGCAAGTTACTTGCACACTATGAGCCAAGTAAACCACCGAGGTTGATGTTTTAAGTTTCACCGTATGGTGTTACAACAGTTATTTCACATATTGTGCCTGGTGGGGATGAGTGTCCTATTGTTTTTACATCAAGAATGCTGTCTTCAGCAGAACTCAGTTACACTCAAATAGAAAACGGGCACTCACCATCATTTGGAGAACAATGGTTTGACAACTTCTTCTTTGATCAGTGATCACAAATCCCATTTGGCTTTCCTAAGGCCAAAGTTGACCTACTAACATCAGCAGCACTTTGAATGAAATGATGAGCTTTAATTCTGTTAGTTTTTTTTTTTTTAAATTCTGTTAGTTTTTGATTACCACATTATGTACAGACAGTCTCAGGGACGTGAGAATGGAGATGCTTAATCACGTCTATCATGTACTCTTATCTAAAATATTCACAAGGAGGTCATTTTCCAAATTTCCTATGTGGAAGAATTACTTATTCATTATACTTATAGTTTGGCTGCTACCAGTCAGAACCCCTTTTTGTCAACAAAGTGGGGCTATACTTTGAGGATTGACAGTTTCAGTGCCAAAGTTTCAATGAAGGTTCTCACTTGGACTCTGTGAGAGCCATCTGTGTCCATGAAGACATGAATCTGTGGCTGTTTATAGAAGAGTTTGAACAACAACAACAACAACAACAACAACAACAA
>NW_015387953.1:471342-474195 GCF_001527695.2 Protobothrops mucrosquamatus | reverse complement strand
CCCCCCCCCATCCAGTGGTGGGATTCAAACATCTGAACAACCAGGTTGTCTGTGTGGATGCCGCTTCCGGAAGTCCATTCTGGGCCTGGGCAACAAAAAATTAGCTACCGGTTCTGCCGAACTGGTGCAAACCGGCTGAATCCCACCACTGCCCCCATCCCCCAGTTGATGGCCAGTGCATTTGGGGCTTGGAGGATTCCCAGTAAATCAGGTCACGATAGCATCCCTCATTTACAGGTAACGTTTGATATTTCCTATTCACAGATGGGGGTATTTATAGAGACGTGGGCAGGCGCCCTGAACAGGTGTGAAGGATGTTTTGCTGAACACGTGGGCTGGAAGCGACAAGCCCATCGAGGCAGAGCTGTTAGGAGACAGAGAAGCAAGAAATAGATGTTCTTGGGGAGCAACGCCAGTGGTAAGTTCTTCGGGGCAAGGTGGGCCGTGGCACAGCCCCAAGAAATCCCTTACGAACCATACTGATACACAATCTACACTTCGAAAGAGATCAGCTGACTCTCACGTTTTGGCAGCAAACCAAGTTGTTGCACATCCACAATAATCCTGCTGCTGAAAAATGAGGGCAAGAAGGCTAAATTCTCTGGGGAGATCTCCCAGGCTTTGTGGGGGCTACAAGTGGCCCAGGGGGCATCATCTTTGCTGTGTGACTGTGTGACAGTGAGGCAAACTTACTGCTCCGGATGGATCTCATAAGAGTTGGCCACTGGTTCCTTTGAAGGTTTGCATGGGTGGCCTATTATGGCTTACAGTAAAAGGAATCTGGTAGATGTTCTTCTGGCTAACACATGTTCTTAAACTGCATAAGCTAGCTTACAAAAGTTTCTGTCTTGTAAGAACATTGTTAGTTGGAAAAGGTGCTACCAGATGCCTGAACTTTTGAGCTTGGACACGGTTTGAAGAACAGTCTCTCCTCCAGATGTTTTTCATCTCTGACTTATTGGTTGACCCTTGTCCTTGCTCCTAAAGGGTCAACCATGAAATCAATATGGATCCTTGTTCTTGGGAGGAATTCATGCCATGGCTGGACATCAATCATCTGGGATAGTTTAACCTGGATTCTTGCACTGAACAGAATAGGGCCAAAATGTCCCCTTCTACCTGGTGGATTCTATTACTCTGCGGTGCCATTCCTATTTTTCCAGTTTTTCCAAGTAGCTGTCTACAACTCAGCCCAGCCCATATATTAATTATGGTTGGTTGCACAGTAAACCAGATGTTTAGACTGGATTTGATATCTTGTCTACCTATCAAATCCTTCCCAAGCACCTGGGATAGGGAGTTGTTGTTTAATAATAACTATAATTCTTTGTGTGTCCAATCACACTTGGCCAATAAAGAATTCTCTTCTCTTCTCTTCTCTTCTCTTCTCTTCTCTTCTCTTCTCTTCTCTTCTCTTCTCTTCTCTTCTCCTCTCCTCTCCTCTCCTCTCCTCTCCTCTCCTCTCCTCTCCTCTCCTCTTCTACAATCTATTCTATTCTATTCTATTCTATTCTATTCTATTCTATTCTATTCTATTCTATTCTATTCTATTCTATTCTATTCTCTAAATATATTGTCACAGATTGTAAACTGTTCCAAGTAAAGCTGCCTTTTGCAATTGACTTATGGTGCTTTTGTCAATGCTGATGGTGTTCAAGTGGTCTCCAGAGGTGGTTGCTGCTGCTGCTGCTGCTGCTATTATTATTATTATTATTATCATCATCATAATCATCATCATCATCATCATCATCATCATCGTTATTTCTATATCACTGAACAACTCTCAGTGGTTCAGAACTTCCCATTTTCTCCAGCAAGGCAGATTTTGTTGCTTTCCAACATCAAGCTCTCCCATGCAAGTTTGGGGATGCCTCAAGGGTGCAGCGCTCTCTTCCCAACAAACGTATTTGCTCAACCAACAAGGAATGTGGCTGCGATAGATCCTTAGGCCAACTTCTTGCGCACACATCTAAATACCTGCACAGCCCTGAAGACACACACTAGACTAGAACATCAATCTGGGTCATGTGTGCATGTAGGTAGGGATACAAATTGGAACGATCTTTTGTTACTCTTGGCTAGAAACACCTAATGAATTATATTAAATTCTGCCCTGAGCCTAAAGCTTCACTCAATCTTTGGAACCAGCAAACGAGGGCAAGGAACTCTGCACATGCTCATTGACCAGCAAAAGTTGGGTATTTACCATTGTGAATACATGCTGGTTGCCAAGCACCCCAACTTTGATCACGTGACCACAGGGACGCCCCAAGAATCCTAAGTGTGAGCAGAGGTTGTAACTCCCTATTTTCAACACCGTTGTAACTTCAAACACGGGCCAAACAGTTGTAAGTTGAGGGCTCCCCGTCTCTGCTTGTCTCAGGTCCAATTACTTCTCAGAACCGCTGGCTGGCACTTGGCTCTGTTCTCGGTCCTCCTGCCTAGATATCTGATGTAAGAGGACCAGTGAGAGAGAGACTCGATTCTGGAAGCCCACGACTACCAATTCCAAACGTCTTCTGAAACAAGGCTAAGACTGGGGTAAGAGTTGGGGGGGGGGGCGGATGGACAAGCAAGGATGCCAGACCCGGGAGCGGTTCCTGTCACTCTCCATCCCCTGAGCCCCTGGTAGGTCCCACTTCTCTGGCACTCCACACACACCCCAACCCGCCCCTTAACCAGGGGATGGGGTGAGTTTCACCAGGACCTCCCCCTCCCCCCGAATAAGGGGAAGGGTCCCTTCCCGCCTCCCTCTGCAAGGGGCACCCCACTCCCCTGCCCCCACGGCCTTCCCCGTTGCCTCTCCCCCCCCCACACCACCACTGCCGGCCTCTCTCCGGAGATCCCCCCCTC
>NW_015387953.1:458864-468583 GCF_001527695.2 Protobothrops mucrosquamatus | reverse complement strand
GTCATCATTGTCTTCTTGTTCTTAGGACTGAGAAGAAGGGGCTGGCCCAAAGTCCCCTTAGGTCAGGATGAGAATTCATAGTCTTCCAGTTTGTAGTCAAGGGCCTTTACCAACTACACCAAAAACAGGCTCTCCATATCAAGAATGGACTGTCTCCTTCTGAATGCAATCTCTTAGGAGACCCCATGGGGTTCCTGCTTGGTGGAATTTCTTGTAGGCATCTAGTTGAGTAAGGGTAGCAAGATAATTTATCCATCTGGCACCGTCCTTAAGGTGAGACTTAAAGTCACCTGGAACTCCCAGCTCCCAGTGACTTTAACCCCTATTTGAAACAGCCTCAATATCACCATACCTGCCCAAATTTATCAGTATCCCCTTCTTAGTGTTTTAACAGGCAGCAAAGAAGTGTGTGTGTGTGTGTGAGAGAGAGACAAAGAGAGACAGGTGGGTGTATTCTGCAATCTACTTTCACTTTTCCAAAGAGTACCATTCTTCTTTGTCATCTCAAAGTTAGAAAGAGGTCGACTTGCTCATAAAACTTCTCGTTGTTAATTTTACTGAAGGTCAGAAATCAATTATCGTGGAATTAGTGCGTTCACAGAGGCAAAATGGGTCCTGGTAGGTCCTTGTGAGCGATTTCCAGGAGCTAAAATGGAGGATAGAGAAAACGAACGGATACCATAATAATAAGAGGGGGGGAAAAATAGGTTCAGTGTTCCTTAGAATGCTTGCATTTCACTTTTTCTTCCCCCAAATAGCAGGTTCTCCTACTCCATGTTATATTTTTAGCTCCACTTCTTGGAAGTTATCAGCAGAAGGCTTTCTCCTGTCCATTAAATGCAGAGATAAAACTTCCTGTTACATGTATGACCAACTTTTTGGCTTTCTAGCATCAAAAGAGTGAAAGCATTTGGTTAAGGCTGAGATCTTAAGCATGCTTCCTTGCTCTCTGAATTCAGCAAGATTTTTTTCTAAGTAAATACGTATTGCTCTAATTCCTAAGGAAGTGTGAATAACATTTTAATCAGAAGTTATAACTCTGTGTTTAGTTGCCTGGAAAAAAAACACCCTCACCTGAATTCAGGTGTAAGTGGTTGTATTTTGGGATGTTCAGCTTCTTATAGTGAAGGGTTTCACATTGGTTCTTTTCTTGTGGGTAAAATACATAATCAATATCTTTCAAGGATAGAGAAAATGAGCATTTTTAAAAAAACATCTTATTCCAATGCACCCCATTCCCTGGAAAACAATAATAATAATAAAAAAAGACTATCCTGACCTCTTTGTTTTTGTAACTTTCTCAGGATCAGCCACAGTTATTTTGAAAAGTGTACTTTCTGAATGAAGGTAAAACAAGAATTTGATACCCGGTGTTGGGTTTGTGCTGCAGAATACGTAATAGTCAGGAAGGAGATTCATCTTAATTTCCTATCATTTCCAAGGTAGATTGACGGGGGCGGTCTTTAAAGTAATATTTTAAAAAGGTAGCTTCGTAAAAAATGTAGGCCTGCAGGTGTGATGGAAGGAGACAGGGATATAGATAAAGCAGTGAAAAAGAAAAAAGAAAAAAGAATGAACTGAGATTTCACTGGGCGAGAAACAAACAAGCAGATAGGTGAATTTCTGTCTCTTGCTCAGTAAGGGTGAAAGAGGAGATAGTTTGTCATTAAAATGAATATATATGGATATCATGTTTCTTGCTGGCAGATGGAGGGATAAAGGAAGTTGGCTGGCCCCTGCAGTTTCTTTAGAAAATCATATGCAATTTGGCAGACTGAATCAAGCCGTCTTTCCCCATTTGTACGCTGTAGCATTTTCAGAGCTTCATGGTAAGCTCCTTTCCTCATTTTGTATCCTGAACTCCAATTTAATTACCACTTATCTTATCAATAAATTGCCATCCTCATCACCACCACCACCAGCAGCAGCAGCAGCAGAAGCATTCCCGTTTCTAGATATTGATCAATATTGGAAGCTGTGCCAATCAAAAATAAAATCCAACTTGCTTCCCCCTTTAAAAACCATGCCTGATCCATTCAGTTAAATGTCATCATTCGTTTAATGAAGACTGTGTTTGGTTCTGTTTATCTATCAAGTACGTGTCTTCTGCGGCTCCTATCTGCATCAGGGCGAACCTATAGGATAAACATCCTTCCTTCCTTCCTTCCTTCCTTCCTTCCTTCCTTCCTTCCTTCCTTCCTTCCTTCCTTCCTTCCTTCCTTCCTTCCTTCCTTCCTTCCTTCCTTCTTTCCTTCCTTCTCTTATTCCCTCCCCCTCTGTCTCTCTTCCTTCCTCAGTCCCTTCCTTCCTTCCTTCCTTCCTTCCTTCNTCCCTCCCTCCCTCCCTCCCTCCCTCCCTCCCTCCCTTCCTTCCTTCCTTCCTTCCTTCCTTCCTTCCTTCCTGGATTCCTCCTGCTATTTGTCTATCCATCACCTGGTTTGTCCACAGGATCCTTGTTCTGGCTTTAGGTTTCTGTCACTCTTGATTTCTTTCCATCGGAAGACAAGAGGGTTGCGCTTATTAAGAGTTATTAATACTTAATCATCTGGCAGATTTAATTGTGCCAATATTAAAAATGCATCAATGTCAAATTTCGTTCATTAAATATTTACATTTTTGAAGGGAAACTGTTTTGCTGCTGTTTTAATATCATTTCAGGAAGCTTTATATAGGGTTTAATTAAAAAAAAAAAAAAGGATGGGGGAAGCTCAGCTGATGATGTGAACCGTGTGCACCATTGCTGTTTCTCCTCTTTGACCAAAGGGTTAAGCAAAATCCCCCTTCTTCTTCTACACCAGGGAAGCAAACAGCTCCCTGCTCTGGCCACATATCCAGCAGCATTGCAAAGCTGATGTAAAATCCCAAGGTGCTAATCTCATTTGTGACTATTTAGCCATAACAAAATATCAGCTGAGCCTTCCTGGAAGGAAGAAGTTAAGAGGTGAGTCAGTTTGGGCGGTCTTCGCCACTCTCCGTTCTCGATTCACAACCCGCAGTGTGTGTAGGAGAGAAGGGAGACACTTGCCCAGCTCTGCAGGGCCCAAGAAAGTTCAATCAAACAACTCATTCGATATAACCCCGTGATCTTTTTTTTTTTTCCCCACATTGGGCTACAAGCATGCACCACAGTTCTCGGTCCGCAGCTACAATCTCTGCACCCTTCCATTTAGGGGCGATGTTTTCTAGATCTCCCTGAAATCTCTGGTGCCAGGTTTTCTTCGGCCTTCCTCTTTTTCTCCCACCATCTGGTTGTATCCAATTGATTGCGGCCTTTGCTGGACATTGCTCATTCATGCGGAACACCTGTCCAGCAAAGTGCATTCCTTGATCTGTTGCCGTCTCAGAGAGTCTTTGGGAATGACTGCTTGATAGAATTGCCTCGTTTGTGACCTGGTCCCAAACTATGCGACACACCGATCGAGCTCAATTAAATCCCTGCTTAGCAACTGCACTTGGATCCTAGACTCCGCTTGGTTTATCTTGGCTTCTGCAGGTGAGGAGGCGACGTTGAATTTGGGTGCTGCGTGAAAGATTGGGGGTCTGTTTGCTTGGGGCCTCCAAGTATTAGGCAAACTTAGAAAATGAGTTAATCGGTGAGCAGGTTATGAGCGGTGCGTGAATCCAGGCTACAAGGCAATTTACTCTCAGCACTAAGCTTGTTTGGCTCGGTGTGTAGTGTGGTTTGTTTGTTTGGTGGATTTATATAGCCACCCATCTCACCTATTCTAGATAGCTAACATCTAATAAACTCAGTTTGCCCACCTTACTTTCTGACTTGGTGGGTGTTGTGAAGATAGCCAAGTTTTTCTTACTCAAGAACAGCAAAGTCCACCAATAAACAAATAATAAACCCATTTTCTTCATTCAATGTATAGGACTAATCCTGATTGGTCTAAAAATGGACTTTGCTAGCTATACCAACCATCATTGAGAATGCTGAACTCAAATAATTGGGACCCACGTGAGTAGATCAGTAAGACTTGAGAGATAAAGCATGGCTAATATATACCTAATGAATATGACTGATTGTGGATTATTTGAAGATTCATAGCAATGAAGAAATATTATTTTCCCTTCACCTCATGATCCAATCTGGACGTGTTTGAGGTGGTGCGTCAAGACTCTGTTTCTTGTTCCCAAGTATGATTTGCATTCAGGAAAGGTTGAGTTTCTTTTTAAACTTTGTCCAAACTTCGTTAAGAGAACACCTTAAAGTACCAACGCTGAGTCAAGACAGATGAGTGTCAGAGAAAGAATCTTGTGGTGTCTTTTGAGATCTCTTCCTCATTTCGTGGAGCTGTTTTGGTTTCTCTATATCAGCTCATCCAATATTGTCCATTCAAAATGTCAGCAAATCTCAGAGTTGTTTTTATTTGCAGAGGTCCAGGATCGAAGTAGGACCTTTTGCAGATATATTCCTTGTGTGTCCAACCCCACTTGGCCAATAAATAATTCTATTCTATTCTATTCTATTCTATTCTATTCTATTCTATTCTATTCTATTCTATTCTATTTCCCATTCCATATTTTTTCTATTCTATTCTATTCTATTCTATTCTATTCTATTCTATTCTATTCTATTCTATTCTATTCTATTCTATTCTATTCTATTCTATTTCCCATTCCATATTTTTTCTATTCTGTTCTGTTCTGTTCTGTCTGTTCTATTCCATTCCCAAGTCCAGAGCTCATAATATACTCTTTAGTCCCCAGTGGCAATAACTGATCCGGACTATATGAACCTCTGATGTGCTAATCTGGATGATTTTTGCACTGATCCCAAGTGTGTTGGCTTCTTCCTGCTGATGCCAATTAACCAGGCCCTGCTAATCCATACCAACTGTGTGAAATCAAATTCTCACTGGGTTACATGTTGACCTGCTGCCAAATTGTATGCCTGTTTCTAGCATAAGACAGTTTTTCCCCAAAGTATCTAGGGAAGCTGTTTCTGACACTGCTCAGGACCAAATCTGGGCCTTTGTCATGCAAAGCCTTTGCTCTTTAGACCTTTCCTCTAAAGATGAAGTAAGAGTCTCCTCCCTTTAGATTACTGAATAAGAGCCTCCGTAGTTCTGAATCAAATAATGATTTGAAAGAGAAGATAGAAGTCTCTGCTGACCGAGTTGGACCTTCCGTCCACGAAGACTAATGTGGTTGGTACGGAGAAACAACACCTTCTCAGGATTTTAGGCAGAGGCTTTCCATCCCTATGTGGTCATGCTGGGGATTATTATTATTATTATTATTATTATTATTATTATTATTATTATTATTATTATTATTATTATTATTATTATTATTAAGTTGGAAGGGACCTTGGAGGTCCTCTAGTCCAACCCTTGGAGGTCCTCTAGTCCAACCCCCTGCTCAGGCAGGAAACCCTATACCATTTCGCCAAATGGCTGTCCAGTCTCTTCTTAAAAACTTCCAGTGTTGGAGCATTCACGGCTTCTGGAGGCAGGTTGTTCCACTGGTTAATTGTTCCCACTGCCAGGAAGTTTCTCCTTAGTTCTAGGTTGCTTCTCTCCTTGATTAGTTTCCATCCGTTGCTTCTTGTCCTGCCTTCAGGCGCTTTGGAAAATAGCTTGACTCCCTCTTCTTTGGGGCAGCCCCTGAGATATTGGAAGACTGCTATCATGTCCCCCCTCGTCCTTCTCTTCATTAAACTAGACATACCCAATTCCAGCAGCCGTTCCTTATATGTTTTAGCCTCCAGTCCCCTAATCATCTTTGTTGCTCTTCTCTGTACTCTTTCTAGAGTCTCAACATCTTTTTTACATCGTGGTGACCAAAACTGGATGCCGTATTCCAAGTGTGGCCTTCCCAAGGCCTTGTAAAGTGGTATTAACACTTCAGGTGATCTTGATTCTATCCCTCTGTTAATGCAGCCTAGCACTGTGTTGGCCTTTTTGGCAGCTGCAGCACACTGCTGATTAAATTTAGGAAGTCTCCATGCCAAGTTCTGATTGTGTTTGACTGTCTTGGTTTTTCCCCACTTCCATTCACCGTTGCACAGAGATGGGCTCTCAAAGCCATTCCGTAAGTCTATATGTCCCTTTTCATTCCTCTTTTCTTCTTTCCAGGTTGTGCCTTTCTTACATACTGTGCCCGGGACTCAGCCCTAAAAGCTCAGAGTGCGCTCCACGAACAGAAGACACTGCCTGGGGTAAGTGATGGTCTCTTCTCTGATTGAGGCCCATCTACCGGGGAAGAGTTTTTGGTACAGTTTTGCAAAGACAGCTGGGTTCCAAAAAGCAGATCTGATCTAGATAGCCAATCTAGACCTGTCTTCTCCCCACGGGCATCCTTCCCGTTCCTTGGAATTCTCAACTGGTTTGCTTGCCTCCTCCAACCCACACATGCTTACTTTACCATCAATCTTTTCACCTTGGTCAGTTGTTGGAAATCCCCCTTCCCTGCACAGACTTTTCCTGTAAACTTTGCACGAAGCTTGCAATGAGAGAATAATAATAATAATAAAAAAAGCTGGGGTGGGTGGGAAAGAAAAACAACCAACCTCTTGCGGCTTTTTTGAGAAATAAAGGTTGTGCCTTTCAGTTGAGCTGAGTTTGCACGAACGCGATTACTGAATGAATCCACTTAAGGGGGTCTGAACAATCCCTGGGCACCCGAACTGGCCAGGTGGACCGGTTTAATCCCTCCTAAAAAAAAAAAACTAACCAAAGCTGAGCGGGCGGTGGGAATAAAGCCACTGGATTTTTCACTGGACCTGGTTAATCGTATCGTGCAAGCCCAGCCCTTGTTTGTCATTTATCCCTACCTCTCTTTGGGGTTTTGGCACCTGGTTGCTAGCAGGTGGCAATCGCGAGAAAGTTGGATCGAATGTTCCCTTTTGTGTTATAATTTTGGAGCAGTGATAAGATGGCGGCTTTTTCCCTTCCTGGACTCCGGAGGTCCAGGTTTTGTTTTGCAATGTTTTATGTTTCAAAGGTTACATTTGCGCTCGTTGTTTGGGGCGGAACGAAAGCCTTCCGAAGCCTATCCAAGCTTCCCATGCTTAGTCTGGCTTTCATTGTCCTTCCTTTGTTTGCCTAAAGCCAAATAGCTCCCAGAAAGGGACAGGGGGCTAGTGGGGGAGGGGGAGGGGAGAATGAAAAAGGCATTTCCTGGAGTGGACAGCACAGCTCTCCTTCACAGCACAGGTAGTCCTCCACTTATGACTATTCAACGTTATGACGGTGCTGGAAAAAGTGGCTGGTGACCTCTCCTTTAATGAGCCTTACAGTCAAAATTGGGTGTTTGACAACAGGCAAATATTTAGGACAATTGCAGCCTCCCAGGGTCACCTGATTGCCATTGTTTGACCTTCCCAGCCGGGTTCTGAGAAGCAAAGTTAACGGGGGAAGCTGGATTCGCTTAACGACTGTATGATTCGCTTAAGGACCGCAGCAAAGAGGTTGTAAGAATTAGATGTGGCCCTGTGATGCCTTATTCAACAGCCGCTTTGCTTAGCTGCAGAGGCTCTCGTTCCAATTGTAGTCATAAGTCAAGGACTATCTGTACGTAGTGTGTCTGAGGAACGCCATGATGTCCAGTTGTGATTTTCAAAAACGGTTCCGTCAGCTCGTAAGGCTGTGCAGAGAGGGTTTGGCTACCTTCGAATGTCTGGATCCATTTTCCGAACGGATCTGATGCAAGCTGATTCGATTCAGATTGACGCAGACTCCCGTAGAGCACCCAGCCTGCTTCTGAACTGCATCAGATCAATTTGAACGTGTTCACTACCCAGCCTTGAATCTTTGCATAAGCCCAGAAGGTAGCAACTAGTAGATCAAGAAAACTTGAGGCTGCGTGGATAATTAGCCAGATTTTGATGTCTAAGGACAGAGTTTCCGGCACGCGTCTAAAATATTGTGTTCTCTTGTTGTTCGAACCGTTCAAGCATCTATGGACCACTAAAATGACTGTGTGGCTGTGAGCATTTTGTTCTCTTTTTGTTGCTATCCTTCTGTCTCTTATTTCTTTCCTGGCAGCTCTTTAATAAGGCTAGCAGTAAAAATGAAGGACCAATTCACCTTTCCATGAATATATATATATATATGGGGGGGAACTTTAGGACACAATCTCTTAACCTTGGGGGGAATCTGTCCTTCATCTATCCCAAATCTGTGCCGGTGTAAATGAAATCTCAAGGACCATCATAAGTTTAAGATAGGTCGATATACATATTAATTTAATAAAATGAACAAATGAATAAACATAGGCATACATGTATCTATTTTATTTTGCTTATTTATCAAATTTCTACACCACCCGTCTCACTTAAGTGATTCTGGATGGTTTGCAAAGCAGATAATAAAAAATAATATGGCTAAAGGCATAGTTAAAAACAAAATTTTAAACAAGATTAAATTTTACAAGTTAAAAGTAAGAATCAAACTTAAATATTTACATGCATATTTATGCATTATATACACACCATTTGCTTCAAGTATGTATACATATATATATATATATATGTATATGTATACACACACATACACACACACACACATATATATATATATTATATGAAGCAAATGTGTGCGTATGATGCATTTTTAATTCTGATTTTTACTTTTATATATATATATAAAATCACACATACATACACATCATAAACTAGGCACACAAGCTCACACACATGTGCATCATACACACAAAAAACAAGATTAAGATTTACATGCTAAAAGTAAAAAAAATCACAGTTAAAATATGGATATATGCATAGGCATCACACATATACTCACACATAGATTTGTTTTCAATTTTTATCAGTTTATCAAAATATAAAATGCAAAAGTAAATAAACACAATGGGAAACTAGGGGGAGAAAAAAGGGAAGAGAAAAGAAAATGTAAGGCAAAACAAGAAAAAGGGAGAAAAGAGGCATTGACTTCCGTCTCTCTTTAGCACAATGGAAGATAACAACATTACAGCCTCAGCTTTTTGCTTCCACACATTAATATATACTAGCCATTTCTACAACAACTGATTCTATCTAATCATCAAAATCAAAGTTTCATTTTTTAAATTTTTCATCACAAGCATGACACATACAATTGTTTGGTACGTTTGCTTCCCAAGCACACCCACGTACAGAGAGACTACATTGCAGTCTAACTGCCTCCCTAATTCAGGGGGACACAACTTCGCTGGGGGTGAATTCACACTGGCAGTTGCAGCACAAACCTCACAAAAGAGACTAGAATTAAATCTCCCCGGGAGAAGATTGCGGAGGGTTGAAGAGGCAGATTATGTAACCAAATCTCTTCCCAACCCAACGGATGAGTTTCCCTCAGCCTGGAATACGTAGGGAGGATTGCTCCACCTTTATTTATTTTTAATTCGGCTTCCTTGCCATAATTGGGATCTGAGTTGGTAAACAAGCGTCGCTCCCAGATTTTAGCCAGCCTGCTGGTGTTGGGATGGTTGCTTGGGAGATTTCCAATTATATGCCATCTGAAACGTGCGTTTTGTACAATGGTCTTTATGCAGAATCCCAGGAATTTGGGGGTCCAAAAGCATCATTTTAGAAAGCATTGGTTGCCCCAGTAGTCCTAGACTAACAACAGTTCATTTAGTGTCCGTTCAAAGTTACAACGGGACTGACTTACGACCGTTTTTCACACTTATTACTGTTTTAGCATCCCCGTGGTCATGCAATCAAAATTCAGATGATTGGCAACTGACTCATATTTATGATGGTTGCCATGTCC
>NW_015387953.1:446819-456459 GCF_001527695.2 Protobothrops mucrosquamatus | reverse complement strand
GCGGTCTCGGAGATAGCCAGGACCGATGCCATGGAGCGCTTTAAAGGTGGTGACTAGCACCTTAAAGCGTACCCGGAAGGCCACTGGCAGCCAGTGCAGCTCGCGCAGCAGCGGTGTTACATGGGAGCGACGTGTCGCCCCCAGCACCGCCCGCGCGGCCGCATTCTGGACCAGCTGGAGCCTCCGGATGCTCCCCATGTTTTCTGTTCTTTTATTTTCTTTTTTTCCATCTCCTTTTTTCTTTGTCCCTTTCTTTTTTTCTTTTTCACGGATTTTGATACCTGAGGGATCATGTAGCCACCCGCAATGACCAGTTGCAGCGGATGGCCTTCTCCATCTCCTTCTTCCCAATTTCCACCAATGGGACAATGAAAGACATTTCCTTTCGTTTTAAGTGGCCCACCAGAACATTGAGAGCCAGTTTGGTGTAGTAGCGGTTAAAGAATTAGAAGCAGGGAATGCTGAGTTCGAATCCTGACTTTAGGTTCAAAAAGCCAGCTGGGTGGCTTGGCCAAAGCACTCTCTTTGGGCCCTAGGAAGACGGCGATGCCAAAAGCGCTTCTGCAGAAACTTGTCAAGAAAACATCAGGAGCTCCTGCCTGTAGTCACAGCGTCCATCATTGGAAGGATTATAACCACCGCCAGTATTTCTTCCTCTGCTACTCCAATTACATCATCTGTTTAGTTAGATTTATGATCTTTTTAACCTGGCGGTATGGTAACAGCGATTAGCAGTCAAGGATGTTTCCAGGCAGACATGCATTCCCATAAAATAGCCCACCGTGTATTAGAAAGGTTTTATGAGCGGCAGACCACTTCCTGGTGATTAAAGAGGCATTCATTTTATCAGATCAAGAGTGGGGTTGCTGATCAACTCTGTTGAACTTTTAAACTTCAGCCTCGCTGGCAGCCTGCACCAAAGGGAGAACCAAACCTAGAACTAAGGAAGGATTTCCTGACCGTGAGAGCAATGAATCAGCGGAACAACTTGCCTCTAGAAATTGTGGGTGCTTCAACACTGGAGGTTTTTCAAGAAGATATTAGATAGTCATTTGTCTGAAATGGTATTTCAGGGTTTCCTTCCTGAGCAGGGGGTTGGGCTAGATGACCTCCAGGGTCCCTTCCAACTCGGCTATTCTGAATCCTCGGAGGGTTAAAAAAACGAGGTTAAATTTTACAAAATGAAACAGCTTTACTGGAGATATCGGAATTTGATCCCAGGGGCTTGGAATGGGAACTTGATGTCTGTGTATTTATTAAGTATACAGGTAGTCCTCGGCTTACAACCACAGTTGAGTCCAAACTTTCTGTGGCTAAGTGAGACATTTGTTAAGTGTTTTGCCCCGCTTTATGACCTCTCTTGCCACAGTTGTTAAGCAAATCGCTGCAATTATTAAGTTAGTAACATGGTTCTTAAGTGACTCTGGCCTCCCCCATTTACTTTGCATGTCAGAAGGGTGCAAAAGGGGATCACGTGACCCCGGGGGACGCGGCAACCATCATAAATACTAGTCAGTTGCCAAGCAACTGAATTTTGATCACGTGACCACGGGGATGCTGCAACGGTCCTGTGAAAAACGGTCGTAGCAATGGTGCAGCCGTCTTGAATGCGGAAAATGCTCACAGGTCATTTTTTTTTCAGTGCTGTTGTAACTTTAAATGGCCACTAAACGACCTGTTGTAAATTGAGGACTGCCTGTAGAAGAGTCACTGAGAGGAGATGGGCTGTGGAGCGAGGTGATCGATTAATTAATTACGTAGCTTTGATTGTGGAAGGCCATTTGGGCAAATGTTAAGGTTTCTCTTGGTTCCCAAAGCCAGAGGTTTCATATTGTGACCCAGGACGCATAACGGTTTCCTGAAATCTCTTTAGTAGGTGACTTTAAAAACGGAGATTTCTTGAACGCAAAGCATAGTATTGTTGTTTTTCTCTCTGAACTTTCCAAGGTCCTGAACACAAAGGAACAGGTCACCCACCCAGTCCATCAATCTGATCTTCGGAGGGGAGACTTTTTCAAGGCCCCGCAGTTCAAGTGGGAGAGCAGACCCTCTAAGAGTTTGTCAGTTGTCTTATATTAAAAACCGTGTTGGCCACCCGTGTTTTAATTACTGCGGCTTTGGACCAGCGGGTTTAAAACGGCGACACGATGATATTGGTGGGTAGATGAGAATTGTTGAGTCTTCTTAACGACACCGAGGGCCTTTTTCAAAACTGGAAAGGGCTCCTGAAGCCTACCGGAAGCTTGAACACAACTCTCCGACTTGTCCTTTTGCCCCTAAATTTTGAGAAATGATATTGCCACTCTTTTGGTGCGCCGCGGCTGAATTTTAAGGAGCCCGGACCCGGGAGTGGTAGGCAGCAAAAATAGAAAAGATCAGAGATAAGTGAAATGCCAGTTTTTCAAAGCTCAAAAATGAGGAGGAGAGGGGGGAAATGGGCAGCTGAGTGTTGTTTATCTTCCCAGCACTTCCGCAGGTATCTCCATCTTTTCCTGAACACTTCACCTCAACCAAAATAAATCTTCCTTCCTTCCTTCCTTCCTTCCTTCCTTCCTTCCTTCATTCCTTCCTTCCTTCCCTCCCTTCTTCTCTTTCCTTCCTTCCTTCCTTCCTTCTTTCTTTCCTTCTCTTTCTTTCTTTCTTTCTTTCTTTCTTTCTTTCTTTCTTTCTTTCTTTCTTTCTTTCCTTCTCTCTCTCTTTCTTTCTTTCTTTCTTTCTTTCTTTCCTTTCCTTCCCTTCCCTTCCTTCCTTCCTTCCTTCCTTCCTTCCTTCCTTCCTTCCTTCCTTCCTTCCTTCCTTTCTTTCTTTCTTTCTTTCTTTCTTTCTTTCTTGCCGCTGAATTGCCAGGTCTTGCTCTCCCTCTGTAAGGGGTTGGTGGTGGTGGTGGTGGAGAGGCGTGTGTGTCAGAAGGCTAGATGGAGGTGAACAAATAATTCTCAAGAACCTCAGCTTGAAACACTGCTGGCCAATCTTTAATATCTTTCATTGGTGCACACACATGAGCTGCAAAGAAGAAGGGGAAGGATGAGTGATTTGTTGGGCAGCTTGAAGCTGCCGCCGCGCAGGAGATCCAAATAATTCCCAGAGAACATTGGCTGGGTGGAGCTGCCCCCTTTCAATACAGAATGCTGGGAATTTCTACTTCAAGAATAGACCACAGGTGGTCCTGGACTTACAACAGCTCATTTAGTGACCATTCAAAGTTACATCATTGCTGAAAAAAAGGTGACTTGCGTCCCTTTTTTACGCTCACAACCATTGCAGCATCCCCACGATCACAGGATCAAAATTCAGACACAGCCACTGGCTCACCTTGACGGTGGTAAAAGGGTCCCGGGATCATGTGATCTCTTTTCGCGACTTTCTGACAAGCAATGTCAATGAGTAAACCAGATAAACTTAACCACTGGTTAACTAACTTAACAATGGTTCCCTTAACAGCGGGGACAGGAAAGGTCGTAAAATGGGGCGAAACACACTTAACATAACTCGCTTAGCAGCGTACATTTTTGCGATCAGTTGTGTCAGTAAGTCGAGGACCAGTTGAACAGAGAATAAATGTGGGGTCGATTTGATTATCAGATAGAAATCCCCTCACCTGGAATATTTGTTTATTTAATATGGTATTTTTTGTCAAATAGGGACAGGGAAGCTTATAACTCCTTGTAGACCCATCATATAAAGGGGAGGAGAATTCATTGTGGGGGTTTTTTTTTCAGCATTCAGCCAGGGTGGATTCTATATGTTTAATGTTAAATTTATTTGATACTTGGGTCGTTGTTGTTTTTTTTTTGTTTTTGTACACCAATCTTTTTCTTTTCTTTTTCATTGTTGTTAGTTTTGGATGTATGGGGCAGGTTGTTGTTTTTTTCTTTTTTCTTTTCTGTTTGGTAGTTTATTTTTGTGGATAAAACAAAATAAATATATTAAAAAAAATAGACTCAGCTCACGACCGTTCATTTAACAGCTGTTTGAAATGACGATGCTGCACTTACAACTGACACAGCATTCCCAGCAATGCCAGGATTGGAATTTGGGTGCTTGGCAACGGGGGTGAATTTACAATGGCCGCAGCCTCCTGGGGTCATGTGTGATCTCCGTTTGTGGTCTTCCCTGCCAGTGTTGCAACAAGCAAAGTCAAGGGCGGGGGGGAAGCCAGATTGACTTGACAACTGCGTAATTCGCTTAGCAACGGTGGGAAAAGAAAGGTCATAAAACCAGGTGGGGCTGTCTTAACAACCGCTTCGCTTATCCATGGAAATTCCATTCCCAACTGTGGTTATAAGTCAAGGACTACATATAGATGTTTTCGAGGCAGATCCACACGCATCTCTAGTTAATCAGGTAGCTGGTAGTCTAAGAAGCCTCTGTCAGTCAGAGTCGATAAAACTTGGGCTGATGGGAAAAAAAACAGATTGATCTAACGCAGTGTGGCGAACCTATGGGACACGTGCCAGAGGTGACACTCAGAGCCCTCTCTGTGGGCATGCACGCTGTCGCCCCAGCCCCGCCTACCCCCACAGCCCCCTCCTCACCAGCAGCCCCCCCAGAGGAGAGCCACCCCCAGTCATGGCCTGTGTGGAGCAGCACAGCCAAGGACATGGCAGCCGGGCAGCAGGTACAAGACTTTGCCCCCGCACCCCGCAGCATCATCTGCTGCATGGCCGCCATGGTGCTGCAGGGCCACCTGGGCAATCCGCCGCAGCAGGGCGTGGAGGTGGTAGGTGGCTCTGTGGGGGGTGGGAGCGTGGCAGAGTGGGTGGGGCAGGAGATGAGGCAGAGTGGGCGGAGCAGGGACCGGAGCAGTTTTTGGGCACTCTAAAAGGTTCGCCATCACTGATCTAACGTAAGACACCTTTCCATGATTCGTATGGTTTCAGGTTTTAAGTCCTGCTTATACTATAATTCCCAAGAGGGAAAAGAAAGACAGGTTCCTGCTTAAAGCAATTTTCGCTGGTTAATAGTGTCAGTTTTGGTCAATTAGTCAATTAAATATGTACATAAATAAAAAATTATACATATGAAGCAACAAGAAAATTCATTGCACATCCTAATTTCCCCGTACTTTTTTTTTTAAAAAAACAACATTATTGTATTTGTGAAATCAACCAAATCTTGCTTAGTTGAAGGATAAATGGGTTGATTTGTTTCCCTTGCTATCGTCTTTAGCTGCTGTGAAGCAGCTTGTCTAATTGATGTTTGTGTTTGATGTTTTATCGTTTTAATGCTTTTAATACCGGGAGTCCCCAGATAGAAAAGTAGGGTAAAAATAATAAATTCAGCCAAGTTGGGTTGTGTACCATTTTTCTGACTTTATTGACATACGGTTTATTAGTGTTCTTAAAAGCAACAAAACAATGATTGGAAAATACACTTAGAATTTGCCCAGGGTATTGTGATGGTTCACTGGAGTCTAATAGAAAGCCGGAGGAACAATTATCAGAAAGGTTTGATCTACAAGAGAAGAAGATTGGGGAGAAGAACAAGGATCAAGGAAGTGAGGCTGTAGAATTCAGGATGGAGACCCTGCAGCAGGCCAGATGTGGCTGAACTACAACTCCCAGCATTCCTCACTCTTGTCCTGGAGAGGCTTGATTTCTAAGTGCAGGGGGGGAGGAACGCCCGAGATGCAGGATTGTTCCCCCTGGCATTATCAAACCGCATCACCCGGACGAAAACTTTACCTTATCGTATGTAGGCGATCTGTTTCCATTTCTCCTAAATCTGCAGATTCTTATAGTCTGTTTGTTTACTTGTTTATTTAATTCAACACACAGGTTGTCCTCGATTTGTAACCGTTGGTTTAGGGACCATTTGAAGCTACAACGGCACTGGACAAAGGAACTTACAACCGTGTTTCACTCTTACGACCGTTGCACCATTCCCCGTGGACACGCGATCAAAATTCAGTCGTTTGACAACTGACTCGAATTTATGACGGGGACAGCTTCCCAGGAGCCACATAATCACCTTTTTGGACTTACAGGTTGTCCTCAACTTGTAAGAGCTCGTTTAGTGACCGTTCAAAGTTACAACGGTGCTGAAAAATGTGACTGATGACCATTTTTCACAGGGACACCTCTGCAGGATCCCCATGATCACGGGATCAAAATTTGGACCCTTGGCAATTGACTCGTCATTATGACGGTGGCAGCGTCCCGGAGGGTCGCGTGAAAAATCTTCTGACAAGCCAAGTCAATGGGAGAATCCGGATTCGCTTAACGACCGTGTGACTAACTTAACCGCTGCCGTGATTCATTTAACAACCGTGGCAAGGAAGGTCATAAAACGGGGCCAAAAGCTCTCTTCACCGCTTGTCCTGCTTAGCAACAGAAATGTTGGGCTCCGTTGTGGCTGTAAGCCGAGGACCACCTGTATTTAGAAACTGCAGATCTGCTTCACGAAGAGACGCTAGGCTGGGCGTGTACAGATAAAATGTAAAAAATGAGTATAAAAATTTAAAAGAGGGCACAAGAATACTTGAAAACATGACATTAAAAGTTAATGGAAAGGCGGGGGGGCTTTCTGGGCCCTAATGAGCCTTGTGGCTATGTGCTCTTCTGTGACACACACACACACACACACACACGTACACACACACACACACACACGCACACATGCACGCACAAGCAAAATGCCAGAGCCAAGTCTTTAGATAGTTTTGAACGGCCAGGAGAATGGGTGCCCATCTCGCCTTTGGGGAGGGGCATGTTCCACAGGGGAGGGGCAACAACAGAGAAAACTCTCTTCTGGGCCCCACCAGTCAGAATTCTCTGGCTGGGGAGGGGTCTGCAATATATCTCCCCTGCCTGGCCCAGGGGATGATGGGTTGATGCGTCGTCGTAACGCTTTCATCAACATTATCACGGCAGCACTTTTTAACGATCGCTTCTTTGGGGGCTGTATGGGGCAATTCTATGGTCCTGGACTTACCACCACAACGGAGCCCCAAACGGATGTTGCAAAGTGAGACATTTGCGCAGGGAGTCTTGCCCCATTTTACAACCTTTCTTGCCAGTGTTGTTAAGTGAGCAACCTGGCTGTTGAGCGAATCCGGCTCCCTCCATCGACTTTGCTTGTCAGAAGGTCGCAAACGGGGATCCCGTGAAACTCCCTGGGATGCTGCGACCATCATAAATATGAGTCAGTGGCTGAGCCTCTGAATTTTGGTCACGTGACCCTGGGGATGCTGCAACGGTTGTGTGAAAAACGGTCCTACGTCCCTTTTTTCATTGTAACTTTGAACGGACACTACCTGAACCCATTGTAAGTCAGGGACATCCTACATAAGAGTCACTTAGATGAGATGGGCAGTAAAGCAATTGTTAAGTTTGAAAAACAGTCCTAAGTCATTTTTTCCGGTGCTGTTGTAACTTTGAATGGTCACTAAATGAACTGTTGTAAGTCCGGGACTACCTGTTGTCCTTGGCCAATGTATGGACCATATCCATTCAATACCCCGTGGCCACGGAGGGCAAATGCTCCAACCAGTGTTGAGTTGGGGGTCCATCTCCCCTTCCTCCCCTAGGTTGCCTGTGGCACCTCTGCCCTTGGACTGGCTGTTCTGCGGGAGGCCTCTCATCCTGCCTTCAAAGAGGTGACATGGAAAGCTATTGACCTGCTGTTCTAATTGCCTGACATTCTATTTAGTAAACCCTAATTACTGGAGCCAGGAGTTAAATGCAAGGCGGTTAAACGAGGATTGACAGCTGTGGCCGTGGATCTAATTACAAGCATCTCTGATGCTTTGCTGCTTCGGTTACTGTGGAAACACAGAGGCTCGTGGCACGCGCCATGCGGGGGCAGCCAGCGGCATTAGGCGTGCATGCTCCACGCCCCGGAGAAGAGGGGACTTGAGGTTAGGCTTCTCAAGAAATCACACCCACGGCCGTAAGTTGGAAGTTTACTCCTACCGAGGCTTAGACCTAGCGCTCCGAGTCAAAAAGGGAGGTGTTTGCTTGGGCATGAAGCCCATAAAAGACGTTGGCCAACTCGTGGGTGGATAGAGAGCAAGTGTGTGGGGCGGTGGTCAAGGGTTGGGAGTGAGGAGATTGAGATTCAAATCCTCCCTCAGGCACAGAATCTCCCTGGGTGACTTTGGGCCAATTCCGCCCTTTCAACTCAACAGCCAGTGTGGAGTGATGGTGTAGACGCTGGACTAAGAGAAGGAAGACCTAGGTTCTAATCTTGCAATGGTGTGTGAGAAAGACCTCGGGAGAGTCAGGCAAGAGACAATATGACAGGAATGGTCAGATGAGAGGCAGCAAAGCCCACAATTGGACAATGGCCAGGCCGAAGCTCAAAAGGGACTCTCCCTAGTTTAATAATCATAATAATGATAAAGTTGGAAGGGACCTTGGAGGTCATCTAGTCCAACCCCCTGCTCAGGCAGGAAACCCTATACCATTTCGGACAAATGGCTGTTCAGTTTCACTGTAGCTTTACAATAGAGTAGAACAGTGATGGCGAACCTTTTAGAGACCGAGTGCCCAAAAACTGGCCCCACCCCCATTCTACCCCTTGCCCCACCCCTGTTCTGCCCTCACCCCATCCCCTACCCCACCTGCCCGCAGGGCCACTCACTGCCTCCAGGGCCCACCGCAGATCGCCCAGGCAGCCTAGCAGCGCCATGGCGGCCATGCCCTCTGCCCACGCCCCGCAGCATCAACTGTGTGCGATGGGGCGTGAGAGCAGAGTCTTGTCTACGCTGCCTGGCTACCATGTCCTTGGCTGCACTGCTTCGCGTGGGCCATGCTCGGGGGCGATTCTCCTCCAGGGGGGCTGTTGGTGAGGAGGGGGTTGCAGGGGAGGTGAGGCTGGGGCAACGGCATGTGTGCCCACGAGAGGGCTCTGAATGCCACCTCTGGCACGCGTGCCATAGGTTCGCCACCACTGGAGTAGAATTAGCTCTCACCTGGTTGTGGTTCCTATCTGGGTTACCCCACAAGGTCAACATCAATCTTGCAAGTCTCTTACTCTCTTCCAAAGAGAGGAATTTCAGGCATGGTCTCCAATCCTCAGTGAAGCTTGCCGTCCACTGAGCCTCTGACAGAGCAAGTGGATGCTCAGATGACCAATTTGTCATCATGCAACTAGTGCAACAGCTGGAGCAGAATTTGCCCTAACCCAGGGTCAAAGGCAACCAAAACTGACCCTCCTGCCAATTCGCTTGTTGTCCCTTCTATTAATAGGCTGTGATTTTCCAGGATTTACAGGATATGGAGGAAAGCTTCGCAAACATCTACATGGGGGTTGAGAAACTTAAGCTCTTGACTTGGTACATGTGCCATTCATATAAAAGGAGGTAGAACTTCCATCAGATGGGCATGAGACCATCTTGACTGTTTTACACTCTACCACGGACATCCCTGTTGGGAGACACACCCCATCCATGCAGGAAGGTGGTCTACTCCAATATCTACTGTATATCATTTGTGAGCAGAGCAGAGCCGTGGCCGTGCAGTGGTTAGAATGCAGTATTGCAGGCTAATTCTACCCACAACCAGGAGTTCAGTTCTGTCCAGCTCACAATTGACTTAGCCTTTCATCCTTCTGAGGATGAAAATGAGGACCCAGATTGTTGTGGGGGCAATATGCTGACTCTGTAAAGCATTATGAAGCGGTATATAAGTCTAAGTGC
>NW_015387953.1:436794-446636 GCF_001527695.2 Protobothrops mucrosquamatus | reverse complement strand
AGAGACAAAGAGACAGAGAGAGACAAAGAGAGACAGAGAGAGACAGAGAGACAGAGAGAGACAGAGACAGAGAGACAGAGAGACAGAGAGAGAAGAGCAGGCAGCTTTTACAAATATTTCTTTGCAATAGGCTGACAGATGGCTGCTTTATGGAATGAGGGAACCATCCATAAATTACATATGAAACATTTCTCTGTCCCCACAAGCTCAGCTCCAAGCAGAGAGCATCAGCAGCTGTACTTGGAGCCATGCTGGGAATTGTTCTCTCTGCTGCATTTCAGATTCTTCTTCACTTAGATTCTCAGAGGAATAGGCTAGATGAGATTTGAAGGGTGGCTGGGTGGCTGGCTGGATGGCTGTTGAGTTGGACAATGATGTAGTAGACTTCATGCCCCACCTATCATCAGAAGCTCCTGCACTCTGTGTCCATCCAAAATTATCTTGGTCATAGCAGAAGGTGGACTTGGCTTAAGAGCTTGTTCACATATTACAATAGCTACACAATGGTAGTCACCACACTAAAAATGTGGTGCCTATTTTAAGCATCAAATACAATGTTCATCTCTTCCTCACCTCAAAGTGGCAGGCAACTCCAATCCATAATGAGTTGTGAGATGTAGAGACTCTAGATGGAGGTTTGCTCTTAGAGATGGTGGGGCCACTTTCTCAATCGTGGCCAGAAGAAACTCCAAGGGCCACTTGAGGTCTCATGTCCCCTAGGACTACAGGCTGCCCAACCTTGCATTACCTAAAACCATAATCTGGGTTGTTTCCTTTGTATCTATAATGGCTGGGGAATTCTGAAAGTTGAAGTCTACACATCTTCCAGCTGTCAAGGTTGGGAAGCATTAGCTAAACCAGGGGTCTTCAAACTTGGCCCTTTTATGACTTGTGGACTTCAACTCCCAGAATTCCTCAGCCACCATGCCTGGCTGAGGAATTCTGGGTGTTGAAGTCCACAAGTCATAAAAGGGCCAAGTTTGAAGACCCCTGAGCTAAACCACACCAGGTAAAAGCCGTGTCAAAGCTGGCTAGGTGAACCCAAGTAAATCAGGACCTTGGACAGTTCTCGGATGGCTCTATTCTTTAGAGCAGCATTTCTCAACTTTGCCAACTTTTAAGATATGTGGACTTCAACTCCCAGAATTCCCCAGCCAACATGGCTGGCTGGGGAGTTCTGGGAGTTGAAGTCCTGAGATCTTAAAAGTTTTTAAGGTTGACAAACACTGCCTCAGAGAGTTGCTATTATTAAGCTCCTGAGGCCTTCTGAATGTTGAACCTTTTGGCCTTACAGCATAAGGGATACATCAAAGATGGAGAGCATAAAGTAAAGGAAATACATCCGCCAGCCCCTCCCAAATGACTGAATCCTCCCCCCTCCCACTAGTATGGCAGGCCCCCGAAAAGGTGAAATAGAGGGGATCCGACAGGGTCATTTTCAAAGAGGCTGTCTGAACCCATAAAGACCCATATCCTGGTAATGTAGCAACTGGCTACTTTAGTGGGGAGAAGAGTTGGGTCAACTAGATGGTGTGAAGGTTTTTTTCCCCATCTCATTTTTCCTTCATGGTTGGAGAGGCTGAATTGAAAGTCCACGATACCAAGCAAAAAAAGAAAGAAAGACAGAAAGAAAGAGAGAAAGAAATATTTGAGTTGCAACTGAATGCATTGCAGCTACACTGAATAATGCTCCTGGTTAGCCTAGTTCTGTTTTTAAATAAATCTGTAGCTAACACTTCCCAGATGGCCTTAAATGATGCATTATGCTCCAGCTGAGTTCCAGATGAAGAACCGGTTGGCCTCTGTTTTCAATCTAATTTCTAGCCTCCGATCTTTGAGATCACAGTGAGAGTCAGAAGCAACCTCACTTTGTTAAACCGATTTTTTTTGGGAGGGGGGGGGGAAGGCGGCCATTGGCCGATAAGTTTAATACTATTGTTTTTGTCTCCACCTAAGGACAGCCATGGCAGAAAGCCTTCCAGAGTTCATAACTCTCCCCATCTCTTATCAAACTGGCATCCTTACAATAATCCTGTAAATTGATTCAGTCATTATAGGTTTTCTTTCTTTCTTTCTTTCTTTCTTTCTTTCTTTCTTTCTTTCTTTCTTTCTTTCTTTCTTTCTTTCTTTCTTTCTTACTTTTTCTTTCTTGTCTCTTTCTGTCTTTCTGTTTTCCATTCTCTTTCCATATTTCATTCAGTCTTTCTGTCTTTCTCTGTCCTTCCTGTTTTCTTTCTTTTCTTTTTCCTTCCTGCATTCCTGCCTTCCTGCTTTCCTTTCTTATCTTTCTTCTTTTTTCTTTCTTGTCTTTTTTCTTTTTTTCTTGTCTTTCTATCTTGTCTTTATTAACTCTCCCCATCTCTTATCAAACTGCCATCATTCCAATAGTCCTGTAAATTGATTCAATCAGTATTATTATAAGTTCTTTCTTTCTTTCTTTCTTTCTTTCTTTCTTTTTCTTTCTTTCTTTCATTTTTTCTCTTTCTTTCTTTTTTTCTTTCTTTCTTTCCTTCCTTCCTTCCTAACTTCCTTCCTTTCTTCTCTCTCTCTCTTTCTTCTTTCTTTCTTTTTTCTTTCTTTTTCTTTCTTTCTTTCATTCTTTCTTTCTTTTTCTTTCTTTCTTTCTTTCTTTCCTTCCTTCCTTCCTTCCTAACTTCCTTCCTTCTCTCTCTCTCTCTCTCTCTCTCTCTCTCTCTTTCTTTCTTTCTTTCTTTCTTTTTTCTTTCTTCTTTTTTTCTTTCTTTCTTTCTTTCTTTCTTTCTTTCTTTCTTTCTTTCTTTCTTTCTTTCTTTCTTTCTTATAAAGGACAAAGGCAGAGGGGGAATCAAAATGACTTTTGAGGCAAGGTCTACTCAGGGCTTCTCTCATTCGTAGCTCTTTCTCATAACCATTGTCTGTTCCCAGTTCATAGAACTGCCAAGATTTATTTCTCTTGATAGTAGAAAACATACTTTATAATAGGTTTTCAAAACTAGCTTCAGGAATTCTAGGCAGCTGCCAATATCACTTATGTCTATAGTGAAGCGGGATCGTTATCTCCTATGCCTAGCAGGAGAACAGACTTAAATGTGAGAAATGTAGGAAACCGACTTTTATTGTCCATCCAGCACAATATTCTCCACACTGATTGACAGAGGTGATCCAGGACATTCAAAATAAACTTTCAATCTTCCCCAGCTTTATCTGGAGATTTGCAAGGACTGGGTGGACAAAATTGGGGTCTTAAGCCAAAAACAAGGGTGTGTGTGTGTGTGCCTTTTCCTTGAATGTCATTGTAATTTAAAGCTGCCTTTTATTCAGAGGATGCTTTGGTCTGCCTTCCTTGCTATCGTTTGTAATGAATGAGAGCAGGTTGCAGAATTCCAGACAATTTTTTCCCCCGGCTAGTGCAGGGCATGATGGGATTAAATCTGGACTGTCCCATTCCGATTTGGAATGGGGTAGGGAAAATTTGCCCAGAGGAAGACCAGCTTATGTCAGAAAGCTGCACAAAAGGGGCCACACAAATATGCACACCGACAAGAAGTCGCCAGAAAGAAGGCGTCAAAGTGGGATTTCTTTGCAGAGAAGAATCGCAGTTAGTCCTCCACTTAAAACCGTTGATTTAGCAACCGTTCAAAGCTACAACAGCACTGGAAAAAGGGACTCACAATCAATGTTCACACTTATAGCCATTACGGCAGGGGTCCCCAACCCCCGGTGCGTGGACCGGTACTGGGCTGCAGCATGCCAGCAACCGGTCCGCACAAACAAGCAAAGCCCCATTCGCGGGATGCAGTCAGCACACGAAACCACACACTCTCCGGTCTGTGGAAAAACCTCTCTACACGGAACCGGTCCCTGGCGCCCAGAAGGTTGGAGACCTCTGCATCATGGCCTCCCCATGGTCAAAATGAGAGTGCTTGAGAACCCGCAAGTATTTACAACAGGGGCAGCATCCCAAGGTCGTGTGAACCTTCCCAGCCAGCTTCCAACAAGCCAAGTCAATGGAGAAGCTCTAACCATGGCCAAAAGATCATTGCCCCATTTTACAACGTTTTCCCCACCGTTGTTAAGTGAATTGCTGCAGCTGGTAAATTAGTAACCTGGCTGTTAAGTGAGTCTGACTTCCCCATTGACTTTGCTTGTCAAACCATCGCAAAAGGGGATCGTGTGACCCTGGGACTCTACAACCGTCATAAATAGGAGCCAGTTGCCAAGCATCTGAGTTTTGATCATGTGACCACAGGGATGCTGCAAGGAAGCATGAAAAACGATCATAAGTCACTTTTTTCAGCGACGTTGTAACTTTGAACGGTCACTAAATGAATTGTTGTTAAGTCAGGGACTACGAACTATAAATTGTATAGGTATGCTTGAGCAGGGGGTTGACTAGAAGACCTCCCAGGTCCCTTCCAGCTCTGTTATTCTGTTATTGTGTATTGTCAGTTCAGCTTTCCCCAAACGTGCACCTTTAAACCAGGTGCCCACGAAGTGTGCTGGGGTTACAACTCAGAATTCCCAGATGATCACATGCGTGAGGTCCTGGGAATGCCAGATCTTTTCCAGTCCTTGAGCCATGGGTCTCCTTTTCCTTGTGTGTCATTTGGCATTCTATGGCCTTCCACCTCCCAAGCTTAACAAAGTGAAAATAAATATTTAATTATTCTCCTAAATAAAAAATCGATAGTACTGCTGGTTGGCTAAGTAAATCATGGGATGCATAAATTTTCCCTCCATGCAGCATGCAGTTCTTCCATTAATAGCTATTTTAAAGGATGCTGCATAGAAGCAATAATTAAAAATAGGGAAGGAGAGGCCCACGAGGAATCGGAGAAACTGAAGCACTTTTGCACGTGAAGTCCTATGTTTCATTGCTGGCATCCCTAACTAAAAGTTTGAAGGAAGTGGGGATCATTTTCTTTACCTGAGAACCAAGATCTGCTGTCCATCTGAGTAGACACATTGCACTAGATTAGGAGGTCAACATCTCAAAGGTTGAGGGTAGCCACATAGCTTCTTGATCTTCTGGAGATTGCAGGAGGCCATCCCGTCACCAGGAGGACCATCCCATCCCATCACAGAGGACCATCCTATCCCATCACAGAAGGACCATCCCATCCCATCACCAGGAGGACCATCTCATCCCATCCCCAGAAGGACCATCCCATCCCCAGAAGGACCATCCCATCCCATCCCATCCCCAGAAGGACCATCCCATCCCATCCCCAGAAGGACCATCCCATCCCATCACCAGGAGGACCATCCCATCCCATCACCAGAAGGACCATCCCATTCCATCACCAGAAAACAACCAGAAGGTTGTTTTTCTTTTGATCTGATTTTTAGCTGGACTTGGGAAGCATAGTGCCAGGATCAACCATCTTCCCAGGGGAAAACCAGACCTAAAGTTTGGACAGTAGTTCCGGATGTGTTCTCATTTCTCCTAAAAACCTTCTGCTTGTGCCAAGTTGCTGACTCAAGGGTGCTTGGCATCAGGTGGCATTTTCCAGAGTAAAGTCACTTTTCTGTGAATGAAAGTCATCTCACCCTGTTTATTAGAAGGTATCATTTTTCCCCACCCCATAATATCAAGTAGGTGATGCCATCTGAAAACAGTGGTGTGAAGACCTTTCTCCTGTGAAACCTGGGCGTTTGTTGGTTTGTGTGCATGTCAGAAAGTCACAGCCGAAGTGAAAAGCTACTTGGGATGTGTTGTGGCTTTCTCTTGCAGTAGTGCTATCTCATGTTGCTCATTTCCCACTCAAGTTAAACCAGAAGCCGCCCAACAGTGTCCTGCTCCAGCATAAATAATATTAAACCTTATATCCAAGTAGCCCTTGACTTACAACCACAATTGAGCTCAGAATCTATGTTGCTAAGCAAGACATCTGTGCCGGTGAATTTTGACTCATTTTACTACTTTTCTTGCCACTGTTGTTGAGTGGTAACACTCCACTTGTTAAGTTAGTAAACTGGTTGTTAAATGAACAACTGGCTTCCCCATTGATTTTGCTTGTCAAAATGACCCTACGACACTGCGACCGTCATAAAGATGAGTCAGTTGCCAAATGTCTGAATTTTGGTCCCATGACTGTGGGGATGCAGCAACGGTCGTAAGTGTGAAAAACGGTCATAACTCAGTGCCGTTGTAACTTTGAACAGTCACTGAGTCGAGGTCTACCTGTACTTTGTTCGGGGTGGATGGTTTATTGGCTGTAGTTTCTAAACCAACCCACACACACACACACACCCCCCGTTGTACAGAGCTACGCGTAAACTCGTTGCCTTTGTGTAAGTGATTTTCTCTATCCTCAATTTCAGCCAGTACTTCGTTAACGCTTTTGTAAATACCTTTACGGTGGTTAAGCATCAATACTTCAGATCTCAACATCTGGGCTGGAATACCGCCAGATGAAACAGGCTAGCATTGAAAACAAGGAGTGCAAACATACGATAAAATAAGGACCATCAAGTATTTCATCACTGGGAATCATCCGTGCTGGTTCCTGATAGTGGAAAAAAGGGGGGGAAAAAGAAAACTAGAAAAAAAATAAATAAGTGTGCGCTGATTGTCTCCAGGAGCGTTTCTGTGCCTGTTCCGTTTTCTGAAATTGCCACTCCTTATTCACTCATGGAGATATTGGGTGATGTCATTTCCGACCAATCACATTCCAGTCTTTCCCATGTTGTCATCCTCTTTTGTTGGATTTGATTTTTGGGGAAAGAAAGAAAGAAAGAAAAAGAGAGAAAGGGAAGGGAAGTTTAAAATGCCGTTGGAATAATGTCGAGGCTTCTCCCGGAAGACCGTTCTTCCATTATGAGGGGGTTTCTGCTCTTTTAATTAATTGCTTCCTGTTCACTCAGGCAACTATGGCAACTTGGATGGCCTCCCCATTAGCCCTTTCCTTTCTGTTTGCTGTCAGGCAATTTATTTGGAGGATGTCAAGTTGCTGGAAATATCCCCCCAAAAAATAAATAAATCGCCAGGTCCCTACAGGCTACAGCAGAGGACTGATTGAAAGAACTAACTCAGGAATGCTGTAGTTACATAACTCAACATAGTAACTAAACCCTAGTGGCAGGGAACTATTTTCACAACAATGGGCAAGGAATTTGCTCTCTGAATTCAACCAACTGCAGGAGGCTAACGAAACGAAGGTGAATCTCGTCAAAATAGATACCTTTGCGTACGGAGGCCTCTCTAATTCCAAGGAATTATAGCAAACCAACTCCGAATCAGACGCTCCTCCTTTGGACAATGTAAGTCTGCCTCTCGGGAGTTTCTCTCCATCTAATTTCCCAGGTTTTCTACCTGTAGCTTTTCTCGGAGAGGCTTAGTGCAGCGAGTTCGTCCGTTGAATCTTTTCAGGAGAAAGACTGCCACAATCTATATTCCGATAATGTCGAGGTTAGATTACTCACATGTGTTGCGTAGAAGTTGCCCTTGAAGATTGTCTGGGAAATTCATCTGGAGATGAATCAATGTCTCCCATTCTGCGTGCTTGGAGAGATGAAGTTCCAGGCCGTTGCAGAATTAATCACTTGGGCTGCCCATTCACTTCCGACAACCTAGGAACCCTCTGGGCACTGATAGTTAATTTTTACACGCTACATGGCTGCCGGATTCAACTACAGGGAGTAGTCCCCAACTTAGGACCACAGCTGAGCCCCAAATCTCTGTTTCTAAGCGAGGCATTTCTTAAGTGGGTTTTGTCCTATTTCTTGCCACAGTGGTTCAGTGAATCACTGCAGTTGTTAAGTGAGAAACATGGTGGTTAAGTGAATCTGGCTTCCCCCATTGACTTTGCTTGTCAGAGGTTTGCCAAAGGGGATCCCATGACCTTGGGACACAGCAACAGTCATAAGTACAAGTCAGTTTCCAAGCGTCTGAATTTTGATCACGTGACCAGGGGGATGCTGCAACCGTCATGTCAACAGTGGTCATAAGTCGCTTTTTTTAGGGCTGTCGTAACTTTGAGCAGTCTCCCAACAAGCTGTTGTCCTTTTCTTTTCCTTTCCTTCTTTTCCTTTTTGGTGGATTTCGTGACTCGGGCCTGCATGGAAAGCTTGCGGATCAAAGTGCTGTGCCGATCCAGAGCACGGGAAAGCGTTGAGCAGGATAAACAAGTGTGGCTGTCGGTTCTTACTTGGTCTCTTTCTAATTCAGACTTTAACATTCTTTTAAATGTTGCTGGTCATTGAGCAAATAATTGTGATTGATTGATTGATTGATTGATTGATTGATTGATACATTCACCTGCCCTGCCCTGCCCTGCCTGCCTCCTTTTCCTTTACCCCTTCTCTTTTTCCCTTTCCTTTCCTCCCCTTTTCTCTTTTCCTATTCATCATCAAAACTTCAAGGAAGTTTTCCTCTAACGGAAAACACGATCCAGACCGACAGAACAAGCTTAAGAACCTGCAGGCCCTGGCAATCTTTCAAATCACAGTTGATCACAGGCTGTTGATGGAGCAATGGCTCTCCTGTTGAAAATTATCTCAAGCTGAACTGTTTGTGGGGAGCTCTCCGGGGTCCTCCTATTCTTGTGAATAATTCTTTTTCTGCGAGTTTCCGATCTCTTGTGCCTTCCTTTTCATGGCAGGCTACTACACCCTGTATTGATGATTGTCATTTGTCTATTTATTGCATTTACCCTGCTTTTCTTCCGTCACGGAGATGAAGGCGGCATAAACCTGTTCGGGACTTACTTTTTTCCCAAGCTCCGCTTCAAGAGGGTTGTTGCAGATGCAAGGGCCTTTTAGCTGGCGTGATGACCCTCGCCGTGAGGTGGTAGCCCACACCCAACTGGGCAAAGGCTAAAAGCTGAAAGGAAGCACACACCAATGCGTTTAAAAATAATTCTTTGGGGGTGAACAAAGCAACTCTGCCGAACATCACGTTCCGTGTGTCCCAGAAGCTGCATGGGCGACTCAATTGATAGCTTCCTGTTTTCCTGCTAATGAGAAGGAGATGGATGACAGACCCAGTCATGGAGTGATGCTTTAGCCCAACATCATTTTGTCTGCTTCATTGAGAAGGAGAAATCAAATCAAAAAGCGGAGGGGGGGGGAAGGAGGCCCAAGCTAGATGTTGAGCTAGGAGATGGGAATTATCCAAGTCAAAGGAGTTGCCGTGCTCAGGACTTAATGGTAGTTTCCTCAGTTATAAGCAGGAATGAGAACCGCTCGATTTGTTGTTGTTGTTGTTGTTGTTGCGTTAGCCCTGTAAGCAGAGCCACCTGATTCACTCATCCCGGACTGCGGATCGGAATGCACCTTGCGATGCCGTTCACCGCTCAGAGAGTGTGCTCCTGTGCATTTACAATTTCTACGCTGGGGTCTCAGACTTCTAGTAGGCAGTCACCTCCTGCCAAGTAACCATAATCATCTGTGCTTATTGTTGCGCTGCAAAGAGGAAAAATAATGTGTGAAGCTAGCAGGGCTGTCCAGGGAATTCGATAGATTTGCCTCGTCTCCGGCAGATGACTTCAGACTGTGTTACACCCTGGCCAATAAGTAGGTCTACGGAAAGGCAGGGGAATTGCCTGCAGGGAACATGCGCTAGATCTGCCTACCCTGAACGCAACAGCTTGGTGGGGGCATCCCTACTCAGAATGGACTGCTGTGCTCCAGGCAGCACACATTTACCCATAGCCTAGCCTTATTTATTTATTTATTATTTATTTATTATTTAAATTTATATACCGCCCTATCTCCCTTACGGGACTCAGGGCGGTGAACAGGCAATAATAAAAATCACAATAAATATTGAATAAAAAGCCTGCTCTAAAATACCCCATATAAAACCCCTAGCAAAGCCCAATCAAAACTACGCCAGGCCGGCCGCATGGAATAGATGGGTT
>NW_015387953.1:434134-436456 GCF_001527695.2 Protobothrops mucrosquamatus | reverse complement strand
GTAAACCCTGGGGTTCCAATAATCTGGTGCATTTTAACATCCCCGTTAAGTCAGTTTATGTAAATGTGACATTTGTATCAAGGAACCTAAGCTTCTCAGTTCCACTGAGCCAAACAGAAGTGGATTCACCTCTCCAGCCCCCTCCCTCCCCCTCCCCCCGAGTACCTAGGGGGTCCTGAGTTATTCTGCAACCTATTTCCCCAATTCCCTTTTTTTTCTCTTCTGGCTTCCCTCTAGCTTTGTGGCGCTGGGGTTTACAGAAGCAAAGCAATCTAGATTTTAAGGTCATAACCCAGGAGGGACTTGCCATTTTAATTAATAGTGACAGAATCGTAGTTACTGTTTCTTTGAAGGGAGAGGAAAAGACTCACGTATGTTATAATCCAGCTGACCCAAAGCTAAATTTTATCAGCCAGCCCAGCCGTATATCAAGCCTTAGAGAATAAAAGTGGGCATGAAGCTCAACATTGGCTAGGAAGACATGGTAGCTACAGACCCAAGAAATAAACTCAAAACTTTCTTCATTTTTTTTTTAAATTGCAATCCCATCTTGATTAATGTTATAAATAACTCAAGGCAATGAACACACACAATCCTCCTCCTATTTTCCCCACAACAACCTTGTGAGGTGAGTTGGGCTGAAAGAGAGGACTAGCCCAAAGACATCCAGTTGGTTTTCGTGCCTAATTGCTGCTAATTGTGTTATCTACGGGCTTGTGGGTGTCTCAGTGTCCCAGAGGAACGTGGGGGGGGGAAGGTAAGAGCTAGGGCAGTGGTTCTCAACCTTTTTAATGCTGTGACCCCAACCGGTCGTAAGTCGAGGACTAAATCGGTCGTAAGTTGAGGACTAAACCGGTCGTAAGTCGAGGACTTTCCCTGCCTGGGAGCGCCGCGCATGCGCGGTTCCGCCCCCTGCGCCGGCTGAGGCGTAGCTGGCAAGCGGCAGAGACGGAGCAGGCCGACCACCAGCTGGCCCAGCCCAAGGGAGGTAAGGCATCCGCCGGAAAAGGGAAAAGAATGGCGGACAAAAAAAATGGCGGACAAAAAAATGGCAGACAGCCTTGCTTGGCGACCCCCGTGAAATGGTCGATCGACCCCAAATGGGGTCCCGACCCACAGGTTGAGAACCACTGAGCTAGGGAAACAAACGATGGCATTCCAAGTGAGGCCTTTCCAGCCAGAGCATGACATGAAATGAATAGCCCAAATTGCATCGAAGGTAAATAAAGTAGTATACAATTTAGTGAAAAGTGAGTTTGAGAAGACACCCCTTTCACCATGTGCACGTGTTTTCTTCTTGGGAGACCTTAGTTGTCCCTAAGTTATTATGGTCTTAAATCAAGGCCGTGGAGAACCCATCCTGATGATTCCAGAAGTTACAGATCACGTTACATAATGTGCAACAGCAACCAGCACTGAAGGAAGTACGTGACTTGGTTCAACCATTGGGCTAAGCCTTGTTCTCCAAGGACCCATCACCATGCCCACCCCAAACATCTCCTTCCCAATGTCAGAGAAGCCCTTGAAAGAGGAGGAGGAGGAGGAGGAGGAGGAGGAGGAGGAGAATGTGGAATCATTGGTGCTCTCTGAGCTTGGTTGTTTTCTTGCAGGCATTTCATTACCTAACTAGATAATATCATCAGTGCTAGAAGGGAATGGGGTTTGTGATGTGGAGGAGGAGGAAGAAGGGGAGGAGGAGGAAGAGGAAGAGGAGAAGGAGGAAGAGGAGGAGGAGGATGACTGGGGGTCTTTGGTGCTTTCTGAACTTGGTGGTTTTCTTGCAGATGTTTCATGACCCAACCAGGTAACATCATCAGTGCTAGAAGGAAATGGGGTTTGTGGGGGGGGGGGGAGGAGGAGGAGCAGCAGCAGGAGGAAGAGCAGAAGCAGGAGGAGGAGGAGGAGGAGGAGGCAGCTATATTGCTATGCTCTGCGTCAGGTACAGAGTTTGCCCGTCCTGGAATATGGACTTTGCTTTTTAATATTTGTACAGTGTCCTGACACAGGATATTGCAGGAGAAAAGGAGACGGTGCCCATTGCCTCCCTCCTTCCTCTGCCACCAGAGAGTCGGAGCAGATGAAGACGCTCCATCATGTAGCTTTGGTGGGTATTCACAGATCTAATAACTAAGCCTCCACCAGAGTGTCTCCTTGTCACTCATGTCAACATCCTGGGCAAATGTTATTAAAGGGAAGGTCAGAGCAATCTGGCACTGTGTACTTTGTCAGGAGGAAGGAAGAGGCGATGAAAGCTGCACCAGTCGTATTAATTTCTTAAGGCTACAGCAAGACGTGACAGAGCTGCACCCAGAGGGGGGGGAG
>NW_015387953.1:415655-434124 GCF_001527695.2 Protobothrops mucrosquamatus | reverse complement strand
GAGAGAGAGAGAGAGAGAGAGAGAGAGAGAGAGAGAGAGAGAGAGAGAGAGAGAGAGAGAGAGAGAGAGAGAGAGAGAGAGAGAGAGAGAGAGAGAGAGAGAGAGAGAGAGAGAGAGAGAGAGAGAGGTTGCACCTCTGAACAGTCACTAAATGAGCTGTTGTAAGTCGAGAACTTCCTGTACCCTGCTTGGAATTTCAGGTTAAGTGATTAGGTGTGGTGATGAGAAAAAGGTTAGCTGGACACCAGGAGTTGGAAGAAAATGTTTGACTCAAGAATTTGACATTCCACTTAAAGTTGGAGTCGTGTGAAACCCAGCATGGTTGGTTTGGGGTTGAAGGCAGCCGCGTTGACTCATAGACCGTGCTTTGTTTTAGCATGTCACAGCTACCCAACTATAGCAAAACATCATTAGGTCTTCATGCGATGATGCTCAAACCCAGCCAACAATGACTTATTTGCAAACGGTGGGCTGTTAAAACGGGCTCAGCGGGGTGTGAATTCAGCCACCGCGCTTCCAAGCTCCTCGTTTCGTCTTACATTCAAGAAACTGTAGTTAAAAAGAAACCATGGCTTTGCGCAATACACGAAACTCGTTTCTGGGTGATCTCACCGAACATAGTAAAGCAAATTGTAACTTCACGCAATCTGCAGTCCCGGATTAAAAGGTCTGTCCGTGCTAGCAGCCATCTGATTTCAAGAAACGGAGCCCAAATGACAACTCTTTCAAAAAAAACACACCCGTATTAAGGAAATAAATTACTGCTGCAAGTTTATTTGGCAAGATAAGGTTATGCAGGGACACCAAAGAGACACCTTCAAACCACCAAGAAGATTTTCAGAAAGGAGAGAGAACATTGTTTATCAGAAGGCTGGCTAAAGCAATTGATAAAAAAATTCTGGAGTCAGAAAACAGTTTTCTTGCACCGTGTACAACATTATGCACCTTGATGGAGCAACACAATTTCTTAAAATGCTTTTTTTTAAAAAAGCCATTATAATAATAGCAAAATAATGTTACTCGTAAAGTTTTGTGTTTTGATGCAGAAAAAAAAAAGCCACAGTAGAAACAAAGGCGCCCTGCATTGCACTTGTTAACCCTCTGATAGAAAGATCCAGAATGGATTTGTTTTGATCTGGCTGTGGCCAAATTCTGCTGATGATATTGATATGCACAGAAATAGTCAATAGGGATTTTTTTCCCCAGATTCCCATTGGGAGTAAACCTCAAGACAACTCATTTAATCACATTTTGTGATTTCAGGGCAATATTTCCTTGATTTGCCTAGTCAATAGTGATTGTCTCAATGTCTACTGACAGTTAGTTGCCTTTGGTTTGCCTCTGATACAGAAATGATGGCCCGACAACCTAGAGCTAAGGAGGAAATTCCTGACAGTTGGAACAATTTATCAGCGGAACGGCTTGCCTCCAGATGTTGTGGGTGCTCCTGCACTGGAGATTTTTAAGAAGAGACTGGATCACCATTCATCGGAAATGGTAGAGGGATTCCTGCTTCAGCAGAGGATTGGAGTAAAAGACTCTCAAGGTCCCTTCCAACTCTTTGTTATTTTAAATGCATTGCAGTCTCATAGTTGCAGCTTCCATTACAAAAGAAAGAAAGAAAGAAAGAAAGAAAGAAAGAAAGAAAGAAAGAAAGAAAGAAAGAAAGAAAGAAAGAAAGAAAGAAAGAAAGAAAGAAAGAAAGAAGACACCTGTGGACATTCTTGAATGGAAACAATAAAGAAACAAGGCATGACTCTCAAGGACCTTCAGATATGATTTATGGCCTGTTACGGGCTGTTTATATGTACACTGGGAGCTTATGCACCAGAGACAAATTCCTTGTGTGTCTGATCACACTTGGCCAATAAAGAATTCTAATTCTTTCTAATTCTAATTCTAACTAACTCTAACTCTAACTCTAACTCTAACTCTAACTCTAACTCTAACTCTAACTCTAACTCTAACTCTAACTCTAACAACTCTAACTCTAACTCTAACTCTAACTCTAACTCTAACTCTAACTCTAACTCTAACTCTAACTCTAACTCTAACAACTCTAACTCTAACTCTAACTCTAACTCTAACTCTAACTCTAACTCTAACTCTAACTCCAACTCCAACTCTAATTCTTTCTAATTCTAATTTGAATTTAATAATTAAAATTCTAATAATTTGAATTCAAATTCTATTCTACCCTACTGTACTGTACTCCGTTCCATTCCATTCCATTCCATTCTACCCTACTGTACAATACTATACTGTACTCTGTTCTGTTCCATTCCGTTCCATTCCATTCCATTCTATATGGGTTTATGATATATGAGTTCTTATCTCAAAGGTATTACTATTAGATCTGGATATTTAAGTTTCATAGCTATGAAGACTGGGAGATGTTTCCTACCTCCTTAAGCTGACAAAAGGTGTAGAGTGCCAGGTTTGTCCATCTAGCCCACAACTCAAGGGTCTCCTCCAGGGTCTCATGGGGTTTTAAAAAGGCTTCCTCACCGTTCTCCAAGAGCTTCAAAAGTCATGTCCAAGTGTCAATTTTTAAGCACATCACATCCAAGTGTCTCCCTATTAGCTATATTTGATTTTTATTAACTTTCAAGGTCAATTAAAGCAGAGTTAATTTAATTCTGGCACCACCCACTATATTTTGAAATATAGAACAGAACTGTTCTTGATCTGAGTGTATCCCCTGACCTAGCAAATGTTGTGTACCCTTGATCTACTTTAGCCTTCCTTAGTTTGGCATCTTCTTGCTGGATTTCATATGTGTTGGAATTTGGAGAACTTCCAACTAGCATCATCACTTTCGAACTGATGTACACTGTTAGGAGAGAACACCCGTATCTTCTAACATCTGGGTCCCTGCCAATTGGACCCATGACCTTTTCTGTGCCCTGTAAATGCTCTCACGTGGAGTGACGTGTTGTTTTTTTAGTTTGCTTTGATGTATCTTGGGATCTTCTCCCTCATTCTCTTCCATTGCCCCTTAGCTTCCTGCCTGATAGCAACATTGCCTCTCCCTTCCTCTAGGACTAGGTTATAATAATAATAATAGTAAAGTTGGAAGGTACCTTGGAGGTCATCTAGTCCAACCCCCTGCTCAGGCAGGAAACCCTATACCATTTCAGACAAATGGCTGTCTAGTCTCTTCTTAAAAACTTCCAGTGTTGGAGCATTCACCGCTTCTGGAGGCAGGTTGTTCCACTGGTTAATTGTTCTCGCTGTCAGGAAGTTTCTCCTTAGTTCTAGGTTGCTTCTCTCTTTGGTTAGTTTCCACCCGTTGCTTCTTGTCCTGCCTTCAGGCGCTTTGGAGAATAGCTTGACTCCCTCTTCTTTGTGGCAGCCCCTGAGAACACTGCTATCATGTCCCCCCTCGTCCTTCTCTTCATTAAACTAGTTCTTGATCTACACCAAATAAAAGTCCTTGAAAATCTATTCCCCACTCTGAAATATTTCCTTAGTCTTTAAAAAAAAAAAAAAGCTCTTTTTTTCAATCATGGTTGACGCTTGACACAACTCCTGTCAACATTTGCTAACCTGTAAGATCCAGGCAGCGGCATCCACAAACTTTCCCCAAGACTTGGGAAGGCGTGGGAAATGCATTTGCAAACTCCACCACCCTCTTTATTCTCACTGTCAGTTGCTCCCACTGTGCGGCTAGTGGAAGATTTTATGACCTGGATGCCACCCTGCTGGCATTGCCTTCTTCTGCTTGTTAACCGGAGTTTGGCTAACGAATGAAGCTGGAATGGAGGAAGAACAGCTTCCTGACAAACCGCATGCATCACAGCCAATGTGAAGAAAGATCAACTGTTCTAGAAAGCTTTACCCAACCCCCAACAGAAGCTGTGATTACAGATGTTTAGTGAACAGCTGGATTGCTGCATCATTTGGAAACTGTGGGCTGTGGGCTGTGTGTTTCACAACCAAATAGTCCCCTTTCTTTTGGTGAAAAGAAAATGATTACTTGGGCTGGAGACAACGGAAGTTATCATTGTATATAAGATATGCACTGGATATAGTAATAATAATAATAATAATAATAATAATAATAATAATAATAATAATAATAATAATAATAATAATAATAATAATAATAATAATAATAATAATAATAAAGTTGGAAGGGACCCTGGAGGTCATGTAGTCCAACCCCCTGCTCAGGCAGGAAACCCTATAACATTTCAGACAAATGGCTGTCCAGTCTCTTCTTAAAAACTTCCAGTGTTGGAGCATTCACCGCTTCTGGAGGCAGGTTGTTCCACTGGTTAATTGTTCTAACTGTCAGGAAGTTTCTCCTTAGTTCTAGGTTGCTTCTCTCTTTGGTAGCTAAGACCTTGGAGGTCTTCTAATCCAACTCTTTGTTCAAGCAGGAACCCCTCTACCATTTCAGACAAATGATTGTTCAATCTCCTCTTAAAAACCTCCAGTGATGGAGCATCCACAACTTCTGTAGGCGTGTCTTTTCACTGATTAATTGTTCCCACTGTCATGAAATTTCCCTAGTGGGACACAAGGAAGAATGGTTAGAATGTAGTACTGCAGCCTAATTCTGCCCACTGCCAGCAGTTCAATCCTGACTGGCTTAAGGTTTACTCAGCCTTCCATCCTTCTGAGGTCAGTAAAATGAGGACCCAGATTGTTGGGGGAAATATATTGACTCTGTAAACTGCTTAGAGAGGGCTGTAAAGCACTGTGAAGCAATATATAAGTCTAAGTGTTATTGTTATTGCTCTATCTATCTATCTATCTATCTATCTATCTATCTATCTATCTATCTATCTATCTACAGTATCTATCTTCTACCTATCTATCTGGTGGCACAGTGGTTAGAATGCAGCATTGTAGGCAAACTCTGTCCACTGCCAGGAGTTCGATCCTGACCGGCTTAAGGTTGACTCAGCCTTCCCTCCTTCCGAAGTCAATAAAATGAGGACCCAGATTGTTGGGGAAAATACATTGACTCTGTAAACTGCTTAGCGAGGGCTGTAAAACACTGTGAAGCGGTATATAAGTCTAAGTGCTATTGCTATTTTGTTATCCTCAGCATCTTCAATTAAAGCAGTGACCAGCCATGCATCTCAAAGTTTGTAGAGGCTGAAAAATAAAATGCTACTAATCTCTAAATTAAAGAATCAAGTAGTAGAGAATGGGGTCTATGACCTGTTGCAAGTTAGAGTAGACAATGCAAATGTGGATGGATGAATTGCCTTATTTGCAAAAGGGAGCTTTCTATACATTCAGTTAAAATAATAATAATAACCTTTTTGTTGGTTTAATTACCTCTTTTGAACCAATTACATTGCTTTGATGGGTGCTTGGGTACCAAGAATCTGACATTCAATAAGGGAATAACCTGAAAGGAATGGTCACTCTCACTAATTTTGTTGGTCACCCAAGTTGTGCAGAAGAGAAATGGTATTTGTTGGGATGTCTTTCCAATCATCCATCTCTTATCCACAAGATCAAAAAATGCCCCTTCTTTGCATTTTTTTTTTAAAAAAAGATGATGTCTTAAGCCAGCAGTTAGATCCATTTTAAGACTTCTGTTCATCTAAATACAGACATATGTGCAAAGCCCAACTTAACTCTCAAGCTAACAAAAGCTGTACATCTCCCTTCATCCGAGGGAACATATCATAAAACCAGTTTTCATTAATGTTGTGGGGAAAGTGGGGTCATAAAAGTATAACAATGTCAACAATAGTGATAATTCGTTTTGGGGTTTTTTAAGTGGATAGAGAACATATTCCTTCCATCCTTTCAGAATAGAATTTGGCATAACTCAATGAAACTGGGGTTCAAAACATGTGAAGTACACTGCAGATATGCACAAAAGTAGAGCTTCTCATTACATGCATTTAATGGAAGGATGCTGCTATTCTTTTCAATTATCTGGAAACCATATTCAGAGTAATTGTGTGTTCAAGCATCACAAAACCAGGGAGGTTTAAAAGAATTTCGTTGAGCAAGCCATAATGGACCAACTCTTACAGCCTGGTAATTCAAAATGGGTACACGTATTATATTAAGCCCCCCCCCCAAAAAAAACCTCCAACAAATCACACATATATAGATCCTTCACAGTGTGTCACTGAATTTTATTTCCTGCCTTTTCTTGTGTCTTCAGGACAACCGAGGTGAGAACACAGGATGACCAAGAAGATGGAGTTTTGATTTGATTCAGTAATGCCAGCCTGACATTTTTACGCGGTTCAGATTTTTGTTTCAAAACATATGGTCTTTCAAATGGTACCCAGAGTTACAAGACAAAGAGATAATTGAAAAAAAAATGCTGGGCAGCACAGCATAATCCATCTTCATCCATGGATTTGGTTCGCTATATATTTGTGTTAGTAACGTCATTCTCATGCTAAAAGGCTGGCGACCAGCTCAGGCAAAATCTTGTTTTCAGCACCGCGGACAGCAGTCTCATTTCCAAAGCGCTTTTCGGAAACCAACTTGGGCCGATTTCAAGGCACACAACGGACCGATCGGTTTGTCGGATGGTTTAAGCTAGACTAGAGTCTAGTGCACAAATGGTGGTTGTGTGTACTGTAGTGGATGTGTAGCTTGGCAACTGATTTTTGGAATCCACCAGATTGATGGAAAGAGCCATGAGTTGGTCACCCGTTTGTCCGTGGAAGAGTTAATTTAATGAGAGACTTCTAAGGGAGAATCTGTGCCTTGTTTTGCATCAGAAGCAACAAAGACCCTTGTTTTGAGATTAGTCTCTAAGATGCCACGGGATTGTTATTGGATTAGGGAAATGTCAGGCAGCTGAGTGTTGTGTGGATCTAGTCACCCCTACACTAATTACAAAGGCGAACAATTCTACCCTGGTCTTGGTAATGAATTGGAAACAGGACTTGCTGTACCATGAAGTGACTCAAGCAATCATTTCTGGAAACAAAATTCAGCCTGGGGATACCTCATTTGAGTGATGCATAAGCATTGAGGGTTAGGAATTTTTTAAAAAAACCACACACAGACACACACACACACACATACAGTAAGTCAAAAATAAATTCGCCTCTCTTTCTAAGGGTCCTTAAAAAAACACAGAATGAGGAAGGGGCTATTGATTTTTAAAAAATATTCAGATGCAACACGGACAAAGGCCATCCCCAGTTGGAAGCAGTAATAGGATGGCCTTCTAGCTCCTGATTAAAACATGTCTTGTTAGTAGGGGATTATGAAAAGACGGCGACTGTAAACCTTGTCTGCTGATGATTAACTACAATGGAGATTTCGTAGCGCTGCCAAAGGGGACAACTGCCTGTCTCATTAGGACTTGCAAAAGTGCTTGTTTTTAACTGTAGCATATCCAAGGCTTCCACTAATTAGAATTATTGTTCATTTGTTTATATAACAACCTTAAATGCAAGCGCTTCATCACATCTTATAGATGGCAGAATCCTGGCTATCCGAATCTACATCTTCCAGTATTATTTTTTTTTTAAATGTACCCGAATTCCAGCCAGGAACCCAGGCCTTCCTGGCAACCGGATCAGATGAGAGCTGGGTTTGCCAAAAAGGAGGAGAAGGAGGATTTATGAATGTTACGTTTAGAGGCCAACTCCTTGGATGTGGATGTCATTATTCTCTAACTCCCTGCTCTGTGAAAATAAACAGAATAATCAATAATCAATAATGAGGTTTGGAAAAAGCTTCGTCAAGATAGGCTTAGGCTTAAATCTATTCACCACCTGCTTCAGGGTCAGCCCATTGTTCTATTTCTGAAGAGCCATGCGTAGAATTCTACTATTATTATTATTATTATTATTTTATTTACTTATTTTTAATCCCACCTGTATTATTTTTATAAATAACTCAGAACTGGGAACATACCTAATACTCCTTCCTCCTCTTATTTTCCCCACAACAGCAGCCCTGTGAGGTGAGCTGGGCTGAGACAGAGTGACTGGCCCAAAGTCACCCAGCTGGCTATTATGCCTAAGTCAGGACTAGAACTCACAGTCTCCTGGCGATTGGCCCAAAGCCACCCAGCTGACTTTCATCCTAAGGCGGGACTAGAACTCACAGTCTCCTGGTGATTGGCCCAAAACCACCCAGCTGGCTTTCATGCCTAAGGCAGGACTAGAACTCATAGTCTCTTGGTGATTGGCCCAAAGCCACCCAGCTGACTTTCATCCTAAGGTGGGACTAGAACTCACAGTCTCCTGGTTTCTAGCCCAGTGCCTTCACCACTGGACCAAACTGGCCAATGCAATCTTAAGAGCCATTAGTAAAGACACAAAACTTCCATTTACTGGGAACATCTATTCCACCTCTTCCCTAACAGTCAAGATATATTTGCAGTATTGGGTGTAGTTCTAAATGCCCCATGGGGAAGGACAGCAGGACGGCAGGACTAGGAACGAGGCTAAAAGCTACTTCCTATGGGAAACTGGCAGAGTCTTTTGACCCATATAGTGCAGAGGTCCCTAATTTTTTGGGCACCAGGGACCGGTTCCGTGGAGAGAAGATTTTCTGTGGACTGAAGGATGTGTGGTTTTGTGTGCTACCTGCATCTCATGGATGGGGCTTTGCTTGTTTGTGCAGATGGGTTGCTGGCATGCCGCAGCTCGGTACTGGTCTACAGACCGGGGGGTGGGGACCCCAGATCTAGTGCACATGTAAGGGCTGGTGAGATGGAAACCAGCAGATCTCAGGCTATAGAAGACCATTAGCTAACCAACCCAAGGCCACCAAGCTACCCATCTGTCACTTTGAAAGAATGGGAAGAAGAAACCTAGAGTTTAAGCCCCAGAGAACAGGTAGACGAGTCTCTGATTTCTATGCACTGCTGTGAGCGATCGATGGTTGTGAGTTAGGTTTCATTCTTGTCTGCCGTAAAGACTCTAATCCAGCCAAATCATGGCTAGGAGTCTTCTCCCAGGTCTGTCCAAGAACTGAACTATGGCTTAAACATCTGCCAATCTGTCATTTACTGTCATTTGCTGGGTGTGAAGCCTGACTCCGTGTGCTGCTAAAATTAACGGTAAGAGGATTTGACCGGGTTAATGTCTTCCTGATTTAAATCTATTGTGTGAAGGGGGCCAATCAGACTTACGGCTGAGTGGGGATTTAAAGCCATATTTTTTTCAGTTCTCTAACCACTACACTCCAACAACATCTGAGTAACTCAAGCTGCTAGGCCATTCTCAACTGCACTATAAAGTCAGGACAAAGGCTGCTGACCCTTTTTACTGATTGGAAAAGAGAGTTGCTGTAACAGATGGGTGGCATATGAATTTAATAAAATAAATAAATACATAGGTTGTCAGATGCATTGAAGATCCATTGCCCCCCTCCCTTTTCGAATAACAGAATAACAAAGTTGGAAGCATCTTAGAAGTCTTCTACTCCAACTCTCTGCTCAAGCAGGTGAGCCTATAACATTTCAGACAAATGGTTGTCCAGTCTCTTCATAAAAACTCCAGTGATGGAGCTCCCACAACTTCTGGAGGCAGGTTGTTCCACTGATCAATTGTTCTAACTGTCAGGAAATTTCTCCTTAGTTCTAGGTTGCTTCTCTCCTTGATTAGTTTCCATCCGTTGCTTCTTGTCCAGCCTTCAGGTGCTTTGGAGAATAGCTTGACTCCCTCTTCTTTGGGGCAGCTCCTCAAATATTGGAAGGATGCTATCGTGTCACCCCTAGTTTATTATTTTTTTTAAAGCAGAGACGCATGACTTTGTGGTGGCAATGTTCAACTTTCCTTATAAGTGGTGGGCATCCTTCACAGAGGATTCCCCACCATCCATTTGATTAAAATTCAGAAGTTATGGGCGCTTCATCACTGGGGTTTTTTAAGAAGAGACTGGACAGCCCCTTGTCTCAAACTGTAGAGGGTCTCCTGCCTTGAGCAGGGGGTTGAGCTAGAAGACCTCCAAGGTCCCTTCCAGCTATATTCTGATTGAATTCCTCTAGCCAGCCCCCTTCCTCTTCCAGATCCTTCAGAAATTACAATTTGGAAACCACCTTGAGAAGCGTTTCTTGGGAGGAGCGATCCCAAAGCTTTCCCAATAAGGCAGTTTTAAGCAATGCAAATCCAGCCCTGTTCAGAATCCACTTGAGATAGATCAAGCCCAGCAATTGCTCCCTGCCTCGCAAAAGAAGGAAGGCCTTTAATTGACTAGACAGTTCAAAGAGGCAATTAGAGCAGCGGTTACATTCTGCCTCTCCTGCAATCGTTTGCTGATTACATATGCAAAATATTTAACACGGTTTATAAGACAGGGCGAGGTGGGCCGTTACAATCGGTCCTCGACTTCACGACATTTGTTAAGGGAGTTTTACCCCCGTTTTACGACCTTTCTTGTAACCGTCGTTAACGTGAGCCACTGCCCTTGTTCAGTTAGTAACCCGGTTGTTAAGTGAATCTGGCTTCCCCATTGGCTTTGCTTGTCAGAAGTTTGCAAAAGGAGACCACGTGACTCTGGGACACTTCAACAGTCACAGGTCCATGCCAGTTGCCAAGCGTTTTAATTTTAATCACGTGATCCTGGGGATGTTGCAACGGTGGAAAAGTCATAAGTCACTTTTTTCAGTGCCGCTGTAACTTTGCACGGTCCCTCAATAAGCTTTTTGTAAATCGGGAACTACTTGTCTTGCTTTAGGTTGGGGGCAAACAAGGTGTTGTGTGTGTAACTTTGGACAATGAAAGAATTGTGCTTCTTCTCCTGTGGCCGGACTTTCCTGGCCTTGGTTTCCTCTTTGGTTTTTCGAGAGACTTAAACCAATTTTATTTTGTTTTCCATTTTTTGGGAAATGGAATCAGGATCTATGTGCTTGCTAGTACTGTATGAAAGCGGTGGTGTTATTTTCTTTTTTTTGTGAAATATGTTTTTATTAAAAGGTTTTTAAAAAAAAATATAAAATACAAACAGAAATAAAGAAAATAGGAAAAAAATGAAGGAGAGAGGATAAAGTGAGGGGAGAAGGGAAAAGAAATTAAAAAAAGAAACAAAATACAGTAGTTTGCAAAAATATTTTGCAGGATGGGGGTCCAGTAAGGCACCTAAAAAAAGTTATAATATCAACTTTTTATTTATACCAAATAGTAACTACTAGCCATCTCTGTAAGCATGATTTTATTTCCTGGAGAAACCACTGGTTGAAGCCATGTGCTCTTTTATTATCCTCCTTTCAAGTTGCTCAGAACTGATAGGAGATAATATTGGTAGCTCCGGGTTGAACTGTGGGGTCCTTGGTGCTCTCTGAACCTGGCGGTTCTCTTGCAGACGTTTCATGACCCAACTAGGTAACGTCATCAGTGCTAATAGGTGACTTGAAATGTTGAAAAAAAAAATAAAGGAACTCCTGGTGATCTCCTCTCCATATGCGAATCAATTACCGATCCTTTTACAGTAACTGCACGCAGTGCCTGTAGACCAGCGTTTTTCAAACGTGGCAACTTTAACATGCGTGGACTTCAACTCCCAGAATTTATGGCTAGCTGGGGAATTCTGGGAGTTGAAGTCCACCTTGAAGTTCCTGAGGTTGAGAAGCACTGTTTTCGGCTACCCTGCCATGGACTCTTCGGTGGGAGGGGCTGAACCAGTGGTGGGATTCAGCCAGTTTGCATCACTTTGGTAGAACCGGTAGCTAATTTTTTGTTGCCCAGGCCCAGAATGGACTTCCAGAAGTGGCATCCACACAGAGAACCAGTTGTTGAGGAACCCCATGAAGCTATGGGCTGTAGGTGACCCATCCTGAGGATCTTCCTCCAAGAATCAGACCCTGGTTACCCTTCCCTTGATGGCAATCCTGTCGGAGTAGCCATGGTGCTCATCCCTCTGGAAATCGGCGGAAAGAGGTTACATAACAGGCTGTCCTGATGTGTGTGATTGTCTCCACCCAAGTGCACACGCGACCGAGAGTCGCCTTGAGCAGAAGCTGTCTTTTGCGGTCCTGCTGGATGCCTCCCGTTGCTGGGTGACGCTGAAAACCCGGCATCTGCCCTGCCCCGACCTCTCTGTTTATGTAATGGCCTTACTTCCCCCTCCGACTTCCTCTGCCATCCGTCTTCCTCTTGCAGCAGACGAAGTCGACAGACCTTCCCTGGCCCCCTGACATGGAATGAGGCGACAGGAGACAGGGCAGCTCAAGAAGAAAGAAAGAAAGAAAGAAAGAAAGAAAGAAAGAAAGAAAGAAAGAAAGAAAGAAAGAAAGAAAGAAAGAAAGAAAGAAAGAAAGAAAGAAAGAAAGAGGAAGGAAGGAAGGAAGGAAGGAAGGAAGGGAAGGAAAGAAAGAAAGAAAGAAAGAAAGAAAGGGGAAGGAAGGAAGGAAGGAAGGGGAAGGAAGGAAGGGAAAGGAAAGAAAAGAAGGAAGGAAGGAAGGAAGAGAAAGGAAAGAAGGAAGGAAGGAAGGAAGGAAAGAAAGAGAAGGAAGGAAAGAGGGAAGGAAGGGAAGGAAGGAAAGAAAGAAAGAAAGGGGAAGGAAGGAAGGAAGGAAAAACGAAAGAAAGAAAGAAAGAAAGAAAGAAAGAAACCCAGCCCTTCAGTTGCTTTCTTTCCTGATCGCAAATATAAATTGCAATTTATATTGTAATTCCCTGGAATTCAGCAGGGAAAGTCAGACATACTTCTGAGTGACTGTCTCCTCCAGATGTTACGGGGGATGGGAGGTAGAAGACCTTAAATTGACTTAGGTCAGTGATGGCGAACCTTTTAGAGACCGAGTGCCCAAAAACTGGGAGAAAACTCACTTCACAAACGTCCCCCTTGGCAGCATCAATTTTGGGCTCAGTCACGGTCGTAATTGGGTGGCCCAATGGTATTGCCCACACAACCCCCCAAGAAGCAATCATTCAACATTGCTGATGAAACCCTTCTGACGTCGCATCAGCCCATTGTCTCCTGGGTTAACAGCAGAAATTTTAGGCTTAGCTGTGATCGTACGCTGAGGACTACCTGGGTTCACTTGTTTTAGAATAGAATAGAGCTGGAAGGGACCTTGTAGGTCTTCTAGTCCAGCCCCCGCTTAAGCAGGAGAACCTATATACCATCTCAGACAAGTGACTGTCTAGCCTCTTCTTAAAAATCTCCAGGGATGGAGCGCCCACCATTTCTGGAGGCCAGCTGTTCCACTGGTTAGTTGTCCTCTGTGTCAGGAAGTTTCTCCTTAATTCCAGGTTGCTTCTCTCTTTGGTCAGTTTCCAACCGTTGTTTCTCATCCTTCTCTTTGGTGCTTTGGTGAATAATGTGACCCCCCTCTTCTTTGTGGCAGCCCCTGAAGTACCAGGGTGAGCCCCCCCCAGCCCAGGAGCAATCTCCTAGCATCCTTATCTTTCATGCATGCTCCGGACCCACCACTACCCAGCACACCATCCTCAACCAGGAATCCAGCACTCGGTTCCCAAAGGAGCCTGTCTCTTTGCGAAAAGGAAAAGCTGTGATAAAACACTGGTCTACAGGCACTGCGTGCGGTTACTGTAAAGGGATCGGTAATTGATTCATATATGGAGAGGAGACCACCAGGAGTTCCTTTATTTTTTTCAACATTTCAAGTCACCTATTAGCATAGACAGCATCTGGAGGGCTTACAAACAGCGAGCAAGGAGCCCCTTCCTCAGTTTCCCTTCTGATAAATGGATCCTTTGAAAGCTCAAGACCCCACTCTCTGGGGAAGAGAGGAGACCCTTCCCCCATTGTACAGGCAGCCCTCGACTTACGACCGCTACTGAGCCCCCCATTTTTTTTGTTGCCGAGCGGGACATTTGTTAAGCACGTTTTGCTCCATTTTACGACCTCTCTTGCCACCGTCGTTAAGTGACTCCCGTTGTTAAGCTAGCCACGCGGTTGTGAAGTGAATCTGGTTTTCCCCTTGGCTTTGCTGGTCAGGAGGTCTCAGAAGGGAATCACCTGATCCTGGGACACTGCCAACCGTCGTAAATGTGAGTCCGTTGCCAAGCGCCTGGATTTTTATTTTTTTAAAAAATTTTTTATTAATTTTTCAAATTAAACAACGAATAAAACAAATACAATGCATTTACTTAAAACAAAAAAAAGATAATCCTACTCAATACATTTTCGGAGATGCTTGGCATCTCGCCCTGCATCCACCCTCATTCACTTTCCTCTTCCTTCCTCCCCCTAAACCCACAACCTCTCCTCTTTCCTCCTTTCCACCTCCCTACATCCCATCTCCCTTCTTAACCACCTCATCGAATGCAGTTTGGGGTACCAGCCGAGCATCTTCTCTTTTTAATACAATTCCATTATTTATCTATAATATATAAATACATCAATTTTTATATATTTCTATCCCCTAATCCCCTTCTCCCCTCCCCCCCCTGGACTTCCCAGAACTGAGTACAGGAATATTCACATAATAATCCAAACCAAGAGCCTGGATTTTGACCCTGTGGCCCTGGGGATGCTGCAACGGCCGCCAGTGTGAAAAACGCCTTTCGGTGCCGTTGTAACTTCGAACGGTCGCTAAAGGAGCTGTTATACGTGGAGGACCACCTGTGTCCTCCGAAAGGCAGAGGTGGTCACCAGCTCCCTCCCTCCACCCACCCACCCCCCAACCGTTGCTGAAGCTGATCCGAGCTCCCGGAGCCCCATCTGGAAGGCCTGGTATGGAGAGAGAGTCTGTTTTAGAAAAAACATGGCAAAGGAACAGAGGCAAACTTCAAGCCACCAGGCGGGTTTCTAAAATAAAGATTAAAATGAAATTCCTCCCCAGTATCCTAGGAAACTGAGAACATGCATAATCGCTGCCTTCCTCCCTTCCCAAATTAATCATGATGTTAAGCACTTTCAGGGCTTGGTTCTCTGCCAAGAAGAATCTGGGCTACCGAATGCCAGCTCCGTTCATTTTATTTTATTTTTCCCCTCCCTCCCTCCCTCCCTTATCCTCCGTAAGGTCTCCAAACACAGTGTCTCTATTGGACAGGACAGAATAGGCATTTTTTGTGTGACTTTAAGCTGCATTGTCATCCAAACAAAAGGTCTGGAATTTTCAACCAGCAGGAGAAGAGTCAGGAGCGCGGTGTGCTGCGTTATGAAAAAAAACGGTGCTAAGCTAAACAATTATCTTTTTTCCCCCCCCCACTATCCTTTCTCGTTCAGTTGGACGCAAGAGAATCGGTGTTTGAGTTTCAGGGAAATGGTCCTGCTGGGGAGGGGGCACTTTTGTACTTAATAAGGGATGAAAGGAAGGGGCAGGAGGTTATATGTGAATAACCCATCATTCGTAGTACAATCTTCCCTTTTAGGAAGCTTTTTTTTTTTCAGATGCAGAAGGAGGCTTCTCGAGGATGGAAAGATACTAATAGAAGAAGAAATATTTGTAGCTCAGGGTTGAACTGAGAAGGGAGGGGGAAGAGGACGAGGATGGGGGAAGGAGGAGGAGGACTGTGGGGTCCTTGGTGGTCTCTGAGCTTAGCTGTTTTCTTGCAGACGTTTCATGACCCAACTAGTTAACATCATCCATGCTAGAAGGGAGTGGAGTTTGTGGAGTGGATGAGGACTGTGGGGTCCTTGGTGCTCTCTGAGCTTGGCTGTTTTCTTGCAGATGTTTCATGACCCAACTAGTTAACATCATCCATGCTAGAAGGGGGTGGAGTTTGCAGAGTGGACTGTGGGTCCTTAGTGCTCTCTGAGTGTGGCTGTTTTCTTGCAGATCGTTCATGACCCAACTGGGTAACATCATCCATGCTAGAAGGGAGTGGAGTTTGTGGAGTGGATGAGGACTGTGGGGGTCCTTGATGTTCTCTGAGCTTGGTGGTTTTCTTGCAGATATTTCATGACCCAACAAGCAATAGCAACAGCACTTAGACTTATATACTGCTCCATAGTGTTTTACAGCCCTCTCTAAGTGGTTTACATCTTGTCCCCAACAATCTGGGTCTTTATTTTACTGGCCTCGGAAGGATGGAAGGCTGAGTCAACCTTGAGCCTCTCAGGATCGAACTCCCGGCAGTGAGCAGAGTCAGCCTGCAGTGCTGCATTCTAACCACTGCGCCACTATGACTCAGTGGTTACTAGGTAACATCACCAGCTCTTAGTTACCTAATGAAACGTCTGCAAGAAAACAGCCAAGCTCAGAGGACACTACGGACGCTTTTGAAGCCAAAACTAAACAAACCACATCACAATCTAGTACAGGGTGCAACCCCAAACATTATCAAACTATACAGCCTTAGGTCCCTTGCACTAAAGCCATGTTGCTAGCAACAGTTCCATGAGTTACGTTTTGAGCCAATGAATGGAATCACCCTTTAGAGTAAAGGCAGAGAAGATCAGCACAATTTAAATCTGGATATGTTCCATGATGACTTCCGTGCATATGTAAACCAGAAGCTGAAGTTCCTCAAGGCATCTTCACCCACTTAGTAGTTTCAAATTGNAGAGCGGGCCTCCTCAGGGTGCCGTCGGCCAAGCAATGTCGGCTGGCGACCCCCAGGGGGAGGGCCTTCTCTGTGGGTGCCCCCACCCTCTGGAACGAACTACCCCCCGAGATCCGGACGATTCCGGATCTCCTAACCTTCCGCCGCGCCCTCAAGACATGGCTTTTTCAACAAGCGGGACTGACCTAGGGTGAATTTTTAAATAGGAACAATTTTTAATGATTTTAAATAAGACACAGCTACAAATATTTGGTTTTTAATTGGCTTTTATAGGGAAACGTTTTGTATTGTTTTTTAATATGCTGTGAGCCGCCCTGAGTCCCATGGGGGAGAAGGGCGGCATATAAGTTTAAAAATAAATAAATAAATAAATAAATAAATGTCAAGATCTGAGAGTCTATCCCTTGGCCTGGTGACGGTTTGAAAATCACCCAGGTCTCTTATGTCCAACTCTCCTTATCAAGACCTCTCTCCCAACACATGATAGGGCATACGAAGAGACAAAGATGGGAACTGGTCTAATTTGTTACATGGAGCCCTGCGGTGTTCACTTCTATAGAAAAAAGGATTTAGGAAAAGCAATTAAGACTGATGCATAAGTGGCCTAGATGGGCAGAAAGACGCCAGTCACCCAAAAGATTTAAACCAGGGTTTCCCAACCATGGCAAATGGAAGGAGAGCGGACTTCAATTGCCAGAGTTATCAGCAATGGCTATGGTGGCAGTGGAATTGTGGGAGTTGAAGTCCATAGACCTGGAAATGGTCAAAGTTGGGAAACCCCGATCAAGAATCTAAATCAAGAAAGGCAGGTGTCAAACGTTCCAACAGCAGGTTTTTGTAACTGCAAAACCGAACGGCTGATTGGCCTGAGGATGACAAGTGGACAGGGGTCCCTGTTATCTTCTAATTTAGGTTCAGAACTAAAGTTAGGAGATGCAAGCAAGTAATGAAATGGGTGTCGTTTGAATTAATTAATGAACAGCAGCCGCCTGGTCTGCTCTGACACCTTGGGGAATCTTAGCAACACCCTTAATAATATCCAGAGTCGCTAGGTTTTTTCCCCCCTAAATTTGCAGTGGATTAACCCCCCAAAAAACCAGGTTGAAAGCCCGAGTCCCGTTGCTAGACAAGCAAAAAAGCTACAGAGAAAATCCTAAAACAGACATGTCAAACACAAGGCCCGGGGGCCGGATGCGGCCCGTGAAGTGGTTTCATGTGGCCCGCGAAGCCATCCTGGAAACAGTGAGGGAACGGCCCCCGCTGCCTTGGCCCTGGCCCAGGCCGGTCGGAGGGAGCCAAGGTACAATTTTGTGGTGGCCATCTGTGCTGAAACGCATTCAGTCTTAGCTCCACAAGGCCGTCTGGAAACAGCGAGGAACCAGCCCCTGCCGCGTCGGCCCCGCCCCCTGGGTGCATGCTGGGGAGGGGTCACCCTTTGTGAGGAATGAAGAAATGCACCATGCCTTGGCACTTGCCCTGGTCCCACCCCCTTCTGCCAGAGACCCTCAGATCTGTCCCACTCCTGCCCAGGCCCCCACAGGCACCCTTGACGCGAACGATGTAGAGCTGGCCACGCCTACCCAGTAGGCTGTGCCCACCCTGGCCACACACCCCCGAGGGCAACTGCAATGCTGATGCGGCCCTCAATAAAATTGAGTTTGACACCCCTGTCCTAAAAGGAAGTGGATGGCCCAGTATGGAAAATTATCTCCTCTACACCCAGCCTTAGCAGGAAGTTCTGCAACAGAAGGCAGTTGTATCAATATGCATTTTGACATGGAGCATAATTGGCTCGATCTATAGCTATAGAAGTGAACATTGCAGGGCTCTGTGTAACAAATCAGACCAGCGTTTCTCAACCTCCGCAGCGTTAAGATAGGTGGACGTCTCCTCCCAGAATTCCCCAGCCAGCCTGGTCCATCTGCAATGGGAACCTTGCCCATCTGCAATTCTCCTGCAGCTGTAAGCCTCACGCTGAGATGCTAAATTTGCTTTCCTGATCCATTTCTTCTGATGGAATGCTTGGATGACAGAAGTTTACTTTGTGATTTGTGTTCCTTCATGCCCTGGGAGAAAACGCAAATAGACCAGGAGAA
>NW_015387953.1:411202-414015 GCF_001527695.2 Protobothrops mucrosquamatus | reverse complement strand
AATTCCCCAGCCAGCCTGGTCCATCTGCAATGGGAACCTTGCCCATCTGCAATTCTCCTGCAGCTGTAAGCCTCACGCTGAGATGCTAAATTTGCTTTCCTGATCCATTTCTTCTGATGGAATGCTTGGATGACAGAAGTTTACTTTGTGATTTGTGTTCCTTCATGCCCTGGGAGAAAACGCAAATAGACCAGGAGAAAGGGAGGCTTCCTTGAGCTATTTCCCAAGGCTTATATAATACAGGAGAAGAAGCTTCAGAAGGTGTTTGAGTGACAGAGCTAGGTGCTGAACTCATGTTGATTTGCATTACTTTGAGAAAGCAGGTAGATCTTAAGGCAGGATCTTGATTGGGTGGCTTCGTTGATTTCATTTCTTTTTGGTTAACAACCTGATCACTATTCCCTTGACTGCAGATTCCCATTTCAAGGACTGTGGATGGAGGCCAGGCAGAACTAAGGTTGGCCTAAGAATGGCGTAAGTCCAACTCCTTCCGGTAGATGAAGATGGCTCTAGGCCAGGGGTCTTCAAACTTGGCCCTTTAATGACTTGTGGACTTCAACTCCCAGAATTCCTCAGCCAGCGAGGAATTCTGGGAGCTGAAGTCCACAAGTCATCAAAGGGCCAAGTTTGAAGACCTCTGCTCTAGGCTGTTTAGATCCTTCCCTTGCTTAACCTACCTACAAGGGGTGGTTGTGTGTGCAAAAAAATTGTCCATGCAACCCATGGTTATTCCTAGAAGGACCAATAAAATCTCACTTGGTGGCAATCCAAAAATCTTATCAAAGTCCATCGCACTTAGGAAAGGTTGGGAAAAGATGATCTCTTGCTAATTTTTGGGGCTATGTCAATGCTGTCATCCTGTTCTGCTGATGCAGACTGCCACGAACCCTGGAGTGGGGGGAGGGGAGCTGGGGGAAGGGAAAGGAAGGCAAGAAACCGAAACAGCTTCGACTGCCTGCCAGAGATATCGGCCAGTTGACCTCAAGGTCACTGGGAATGGAACGCAGACCATCACGGAACCTGGCAAGCATCAGAACTGTCACCAAAACAATTTATTTGATTCCAGTTGAAGATAATGCGGAGGGAGGGAAAGACTTGGGAAAGGGGGAAGTAAATAAACAGTTTTTGCCAGCAAACTGTTATTCACACTTACGACCGTTGCAGTATCCCCGTGGTCATGTGATCAAAATTCAGATGCTTGGCAACTGTCTCACATTTATAACAGCTGCAGTGTCCCTGGGGGGGTCACAGGATCCCCTTTGGCGACCTCACTTTTTTCTCACTTAACAACATAAATGTTGAGCTCAATGGTGGCCGTAAATTGAGGGCTACGGTATTTGTGTATTTGCACCGGGGACACTTTGGAGTTGAGACTGATTTCCCTCTTGGCTGCAAAATCAAAATAAGGACTGAGGTTAGTGTTAAGATGAAACTCAACTGTAATAAAAGCTGCGGATTCCTGCATTCAGCAAAGCCAAAGCCCTATAGCCAAGGTTAAAAGCATTATATCCGTACCAGTTCATGGCTGGGCAAAATGAGGATGTGAACAGATGCTTGCATTTAAATCAAATAGCAAATAGAGGGTTTTTTTCCCCCCTTTAGATAAAGTGGCCTCTAGAGAAAAAGAAAATGGGTTCTGAGTGTAGAAAAATAAAACAGCGAAATTCTAAATTTGCCACCAAGGTTTCAGGTATGAATTCCTGTCTGTCAAAAGCAACTGGGTGCGTGTGTGTGTGGGGGAGGGTGTGGATTCATCTTTAATGGATTTTTAAGAAGGAAGAAAAAATATACCAAAGAAGTGATGGAAATGTGAGGATATAAAGAAGGGATGAGAAACACTTCTTGGAAAAATAATGATTAGCTTTGCCTAACACATACAACAACGTTGGTTAAAGTCTTCAGAGCTGCATGCCTGAGACACGTTTTGTTGAATGAGTTTTTGTGGGCTTCGTATGTGTGGTTGAACGTAGCCTCTTTGGCTAGTGCACAGTTCAAAATATGGTGCAATGGAACACCGAAATCCGGAAAAAGGTCCAGTACCACAGGAATCTTGTGTTCTTGCAGAATCCAAAGCTTTTCTTCCAAAACATTATCGGAGTGTGTGCCACACACTCCTTTCAACCATCTCTGTGGTGCTGAAAAGCACAGTTGCTCATCCAGCTGAACCAGACATCGGTCTTTTTCTTGGTTTGTCTTCAAATCATCTTTTGTAAAGTCAAGCGTTACAGGGAAGGGGTCTGGAATCAGATGGTGCCATGGATGAACCAACATATAAGCCAGATCCTACAGCAGGGCCTTCTCCGTGGTGGCATAGCTTAACCTCATGTATAAAAATAATTGCTTCCCTAATGATTTTTCATAAAAGAAGTGAAGAAAGGAACTTCTCTCCCTGCGCATACATTTTGGAGAGAGAGAGAGAAGGAGAAAGAGCTATTTCCAACACCAGTCTGAAAGCTTGGAAGAATAAACCTCTGGTCCTGGTGACCAACTCAGATTGGATCCTGCATCATCCATGGAGTCAACCTAGATTTTTCTGCCCCTTCAGATGCCACCTCGGTTCCCATCTTTCGGGTCTGATCTCAATCCCCATACCTTCCTCCCCTTCTGACAACTCCAGAATCCCTAAAGAAGACCAAATGGTCATCTCCGTTTGGTAGCCTCAAAGCACAGGCAGGTGCAACATCTGCCCAGCCCACCTGGAGTTTCCCAAATGGCCATTTCCGGGAACTAGAATTGGAACAGGGGAATAGATCTTAAGAACAGGGATGAGGACCAATCCAAGTTTCTCAGTCGTTCTAGACTGAGCCATCTCC